>NW_018403431.1:399119-412908 GCF_002113885.1 Mizuhopecten yessoensis | reverse complement strand
GGCACCACGACCATGTTTAATCTTCCTCCCCTAAAGATCACTAATGATGGCATTCCCGTGCACCACGACCATGTTTAATCTTCCACCCCTAAAGATCACTAATGATGGCATTCCCGTGCACCACGACCATGTTTAATCTTCCTCCCCTAAAGATCACTAATGATGGCATTCACGTGCACCACGACCATGTTTAATATTCCTCCCCTAAAGATCACTAATGATGTCATTCACATGCATGTACCAAGACCACGCTTACTTTTCCTCATCTTAAGATTACTAATGATGACATTCACGTGCACCACGACCATGCTTACTCTTCCTCACCTAAAGATCACTAATGATGACGCATACGTGCCTCGTGGCCTTATTTACCTGGAGATCATCGATGGTGGCCTTGAGATGCGTTACGACCTTGCTTATTCTCTCGATATCCTTGTCGATCATTGACTGAAGAACGGCAGAATCAGCGGGCGTCATAGAGAACGCTGTTTTATGACAAAATATCATGTATAAGATAAAACGGTAGATAACCTGATTCAATCTTCCTCTCACTTCAGAAAACAACAAATAATCGATACTTGTCTGGTTTGTTATCAGAGGTCACTGATCGAAAAACAATCGACAATTATATGGACCCATGTAGAGTCGATGATAGTGTTAGTGGATACTCACTCTGCCAATGTTCAGTGTGGTAATGTGCGCAGTGTACGACATAAACTCTGTTGCTCTGCTGGTGGATGTGGTCCCGGTAATCTATAAAATACCATAAGTTAATATCTAATTCTAATTACGAGAAAGAGAGAAAAGTGCTTGCATCCTGCACGTGTCTAGTTAACATCATCGAACAGTTTTGAATTCGCCTCAGTTTTAATGAATAGAAAACAAATCACTCTTTGAGAAGAGCAGCACTACAAATAAGGACAAGATAACAAAATCAATTTCGATATTTGATATGATTCCTGCTGAGCGCGTGATTGCAGTATGCACACTTGGAGTCGTTTGATCACACATGTGTTGCTAATGACTGTCCACGTCCACACTCCCTCTGGAATACCTTCGAGCGGTGTATATACATTATATATCTGCCGTCATGTCAGTTAATGGATGCCTGATTGGAGAACGCTGTCAACAGGAATATTAATCCAACTTTAAAGGGTATTGTAAAAGGTAGAAAATTCGTCCACTGTCGGATATATGTACAGCTGTAGCTTGGGGTCTCTATGTCGGCAAGACGTGTCTTAGGGTCTCCAGGTCGGATATTTATAGCTTGGGGTATCTAACGTGGACATACATGTATGAGTCTGGAAACGACATGTGGGATTTATTTAGCTAGGGGCGAATGTCGAGTATATCGCAATGTAGCCTAGAGACAATAGGTCGAATGTATGTATCTTTGAGACGATATGTCGTGTACATTTAGCATTGGGACGATATGTCGGGTAAAAGTAGCTGGAATTTTTTCTGGTAATGTTGATTGAGAACATTGTTTTGGGAATATGCAGTTTGGTGACAACATGTCGGGTATTTGTAGCTTAGGAAAATATGTCAGGTAAATATTAACTTGGAACGATATGTCATGTATATGTATGCGTGCACATTTAGCATTGGGACAATAATCCGGGTACACTTGTAAATGTAACTAAGGGGTGATGTACCATGGGGATAATATATATTGGGGAAATGAAGCTCGTGGACGATATTTCGAGTATATGTAGCTTTGGGGCGATATGTCGGGTACTTCGTCGTAGTTTGGAGACGATATGTCAAATACATACATCTATGGAACGATATATCGGGTATATCAGAGACGTATGTAATACATATATATATATGTCTCTGGGTACATGTAGCTTGGAGACATTACATCGGGTATGCGTAGCTTGGGGTCAGGGGTATACAGTATCAGGTACAAATATACATACATGGATGTAGTTTGGGGTCGTCATATCGGATGTTATACTGATGTCCTTTTGTGATAATGTTAGTATATTAATAGTCGATATGCTGAATGGCACCATTGTATAACACATGTATACAATGATATGCTAGTGTTCTTAGTGAATAAAAAGTAGTATGTTTAGTGGTAGAGTAACATATACATGAATATTGTTATCAGACAGAACTTCCTACTAAACACTAATATGTACTCCTACAAAACAGTCCTAAAGAACAGTAATATATAATCAGACAGAACAGTCCCACAGAACAGTTATACATAATCAGACAGACCGGTCCTACAGTTTAGTTACTTGTATGATCAGATAGAACAGTTATATATAATCAGATAGAACAGTACTACAGTTTAGTTACTTGTATGATCAGATAGAACAGTTATATATAATCAGATAGAACGGTACTACAGTTTAGTTACTTGTATGATCAGATAGAACAGTTATATATAATCAGATAGAACAGTACTACAGTTTAGTTACTTGTATGATCAGATAGAACAGTTATATATAATCAGATAGAACGGTACTACAGTTTAGTTACTTGTATGATCAGATAGAACAGTTATATATAATCAGATAGAACAGTACTACAGTTTAGTTACTTGTATGATCAGATAGAACAGTTATATATAATCAGATAGAACAGTACTACAGTTTAGTTACTTGTATGATCAGATAGAACAGTTATATATAATCAGATAGAACAGTACTACAGTTTAGTTACTTGTATGATCAGATAGAACAGTTATATATAATCAGATAGAACAGTACTACAGTTTAGTTACTTGTATGATCAGATAGAACAGTTATATATAATCAGATAGAACAGTACTACAGTTTAGTTACTTGTATGATCAGATAGAACAGTTATATATAATCAGATAGAACAGTACTACAGTTTAGTTACTTGTATGATCAGATAGAACAGTTATATATAATCAGATAGAACGGTACTACAGTTTAGTTACTTGTATGATCAGATAGAACAGTTATATATAATCAGATAGAACAGTACTACAGTTTAGTTACTTGTATGTGTACATACAGAACAGTTATATATTATCAGAAAGAACAGTTCTACAGTTTAGTTACTTGTATGTGTACAGACAGAACAGTTATATATAATCAGACAGAACAGTACTACAGTTTAGTTACTTGTATGTGTACATACAGAACAGTTCTATATAATCAGACAGAACAGTACTACAGTTTAGTTACTTCTATGTGTACAGACAGAACAGTTATATATAATCAGACAGAACAGTACTACAGTTTAGTTACTTGTATGTGTACAGACAGAACAGTTCTATATACTCAGACAGAACAGTACTACAGTTAAGTTACTTGTATGTGTACAGACAGAACAGTTATATATAATCAGACAGAACAGTACTACAGTTTAGTTACTTGTATGTGTACAGACAGAACAATTCTATATAATCAGACAGAACACTACTACAGTTTAGTTACTTGTATGTGTACAGACACAACAGTTATATATAATCAGACAGAACAGTCCTACAGAACAGTGACTTGTATGTGAGTTATATATTATCAGACAGAACAGTTCTACAGTTTAGTTACTTGTATGTGTACATACAGAACAGCTATATATAATCAGACAGAAAAAGTACTACAGTTTAGTTTCTTGTATGTGAACAGACAGAACAGTTATATATTAATCAGACAGAACAGTACTACAGTTTAGTTTCTTGTATGTGTACATACAAAACAGTTATATATAATCAGACAGAACACATACAAGTAACTAAACTGTAGGACTGTTCGGTCTGATTATATATCTGTCTGATTATATATAAATGTTTTGTATGTACACATACAAGAAACTAAACTGTACTACTGTTCTGTCTGATTAATATCAAGTAACTAAACTGTTCTGTAGGACTGTTCTGTCTGATTAATATCAAGTAACTAAACTGTTCTGTAGGACTGTTCTGTCTGATTATATATGACTGTTCTGTATGTACACATACAGAACAGTTATATATTATCAGACAGAACAGTTATACAGTTTAGTTACTTTTATGTGTACATACAAAACAGTTATATATATAATCAGACAGAACAGTACTACAGTTTAGTTTCTTGTATGTGTACATACAGAACAGTTATATATCATCAGAGAGAAGAGTACTACAGTTTAGTTACTTGTATGTGTACAGACAGAACAGTACTACATTTTAGTTACTTGTATGTGTACAGCCAGAACAGTTATATATAAACAGACCGAACAGTCCTACAGAACAGTGACGTGTATGTGTACAGACAGAACAGTTATATATTAATCAGACAGAACAGTACTACAGTTTATTATCTTGTCTGTGTACATACAGAACAGTTATGTATTAATCAGACAGAACAGTCCTACAAAAGAGTTATATATAATCAGACAAAACAGTTCTACAGGACAGTGGCTTGTATGTGTACAAACAGAACAGTTATATATACTCAGACAGAACAGTTCTACAGAACAGTGACTTGTTTGTATGTGAACAGACAGAACAGTTATATATTATCAGAAAGAACAGTTCTACAGTTTAGTTACTTGTATGTGAACAGACAGAACAGTTAAATATAATCAGACAGAACAGTCCCACAAAAGAGTTATATATTATCAGACAGAACAGTTATACAGTTTAGTTACATTTATGTGTACATACAAAACAGTTATATATAATCAGACAGAACAGGTCTACAAAACAGTTTAGTTACTTGTATGTGAATTATTTATAATCAGACAGAACAGTTCTATATAATCAGACCGAACAGTCCTACAGTTCAGTTACTTGTATGTGTACATACATAATAGCTATATATAATCAGACAGAACAGTTATATATAAGCAGACCGAACAGTCCTACAGTTTAGATACTTGTATGTGTACAGACAGAACATTTATATATAATCAGATAGAACAGCCCTACAGAACGGTGACTTGTATGTGTACAGACAGAACAGGACTACAGGTTAGTTACTTGTATGTGTACAGATCGAACAGTTATATATAATCAGACCAAACAGTCCTACAGTTTAGTTACTTGCATGTGCACAGATAGAACAGTTATATATAATCAGAGCGAAAAGTCCTACAGAACAGTTTAGTTACTTATATGTGAATTATTTATAATCAGACAGAACAGTTCTACAAAACAGTTTAGTTACTTGTATGTGAATTATTTATAATCAGACAGAACAGTTCTATATAATCAGACCGAACAGTCCTACAGCTTAGTTACTTGTATGTGTACAGATCGAACAGTTATATATAATCAGACCAAACAGTCCTACAGTTTAGTTACTTCTATGTGTACAGACAGAACAGTTAGATATAATCAGACCGAACAGTCCTATAGTTTAGTTACTTGTATGTGTACCGACAGAACAGTTATATATAAACAGACCGAACAGTCCTACAGAACAGTGACTTGTATGTGTACAGACAGAACAGTTCTATATAATCAGACCGAACAGTCCTACGGTTTAGTTACTTGTATGTGTACAGACATAATAGTTATATATAATCAGGCAGAACAGTTCTACAGAACAGTGACGTGTATGTGTACAGACAGAACAGTTAGATATAATCAGACCGAACAGTCCTATAGTTTAGTTACTTGTATGTGTACCGACAGAACAGTTATATATAAACAGACCGAACAGTCCTACAGAACAGTGACTTGTATGTGAGCTATATATAATCAGCCAGAACTGTTCTACAGAACAGTGACTTGTAGGTGTACATACAGAACAGTTATATATCATCAGAGAGAAGAGTACTACAGTTTAGTTACTTGTATGATCAGATAGAACAGTTATATATAATAAGACAGAACAGTCCTACAGAACAGTTTAGTTACTTGTATGTGAATTATATATAATCAGACAGAACAGTTATATATAATCAGGCCGAACAGTCCTACAGTTTAGTTTCTTGTATGTGAACAGACAGAACAGTTATATATAAACAGACCGAACAGTCCTACAGAACAGTGACTTGTATGTGAGCTATATATAATCAGCCAGAACTGTTCTACAGAACAGTGACTTGTATGTGTACAGACAGAACAGTTAGATATAATCAGACCGAACAGTCCTACAGAACAGTGACTTGTATGTGAGCTATATATAATCAGCCAGAACTGTTCTACAGAACAGTGACTTGTAGGTGTACATACAGAACAGTTATATATTATCAGACAGAACAGTTATACAGTTTAGTTACTTTTATATGTACATACAAAACAGTTATATATAATCAGACAAAACAGTACTACAGTTTAGTTTCTTGTATGTGCACAGACAGAACAGTTATATATAATGATAGAACAGTACTACAGTTTAGTTACTTCTATGTGTACAGACAGAACAGTTAGATATAATCAGACCGAACAGTCCTACAGAACAGTGACGTGTATGTGTACAGACAGAACAGGACTACAGGTTAGTTACTTGTATGTGTACGGATAGAACAGTTATATATAATCAGAGCGAAAAGTCCTACAGAACATTTTAGTTACTTGTATGTGTACAGCCAGAACAGTTATATATAAACAGACCGAAAGAACAGTGACTTGTATGTGTACGTTTAGTTACTTGTATGTGTACAGCCAGAACAGTTATATATAAACAGACCGAAAGAACAGTGACTTGTATGTGTACAGATAGAAAATTGTATATAATCAGACAGAACAGTACTACAGAACAGTTATATATAATCAGAGCGAAAAGTCCTACAGAACATTTTAGTTACTTGTATGTGTACAGCCAGAACAGTTATATATAAACAGACCGAAAGAACAGTGACTTGTATGTGTACAGTTATATATAATCAGATAGAACAGCCCTACAGAACGGTGACTTGTATGTGTACAGACAGAACAGGGATATATAATCAGACAGAACAGTTATATATAGTCAGACCGAACAGTCCTACAGTTTAGTTACTGGTATGTGTACATACAGAACAGTTATGTATTAATCAGACAGAACAGTCCTACAAAAGAGTTATATATAATCAGACAAAACAGTTCTACAGAACAGTGACTTATATGTGAGTTATATATATATAATCAGACAGAACAGTTCTATATAATCAGACCGAACAGTCCTACAGAACAGTGACGTGTATGTGTACAGACAGAACAGGTATATATAATCAGACCGAACAGTACTACAGTTTAGTTACTTCTATGTGTACAGACAGAACAGTACTACAGTTTATTATCTTGTATGTGTACCTACAGAACAGTTATGTATTAATCAGACAGAACAGTCCTACAAAAGAGTTATATATAATCAGACAAAACAGTTCTACAGAACAGTGACTTGTTTGTATGTGAACAGACAGAACAGTTAAATATAATCAGACAGAACAGTCCCACAAAAGAGTTATATATTATCAGACAGAACAGTTATACAGTTTAGTTACTTTTATATGTACATAC
Organism: Mizuhopecten yessoensis; assembly: GCF_002113885.1. Taxonomy (NCBI): domain Eukaryota; kingdom Metazoa; phylum Mollusca; class Bivalvia; order Pectinida; family Pectinidae; genus Mizuhopecten; species Mizuhopecten yessoensis. The sequence continues at coordinate 405,491 of NW_018403431.1, read as the reverse complement.
AAAACAGTTATATATAATCAGACAAAACAGTTCTACAGAACAGTGACTGGTATGTGTACATACAGAACAGTTATGTATTAATCAGACAGAACAGTCCTACAAAAGAGTTATATATAATCAGACAAAACAGTTCTACAGAACAGTGACTTGTTTGTATGTGAACAGACAGAACAGTACTACAGGTTGGTTACTTGTATGTGTACAGATAGAACAGTTATATATAATCAGACAGAACAGTCCTACAGAACAGTTTAGTTACTTATATGTGAATTATATATAATCAGACAGAACAGTACTACAGTTTAGTTACTTGTATGTGTACAGACAGAACAGTACTACAGTTTAGTTACTTGAATGTGTACAGATAGAACATTTATATATAATCAGATAGAACAGTCCTACAGAACAGTGACTTGTATGTGTACATATAGAACGGTTATATATAATCAGACAGAACAGTTCTACAGAACAGTGACTTGTATGTGTACAGAGAGAACATTTATATATAATCAGACAGAACAGTTCTACAGAACAGTGACTTGTATGTGTACAGATAGAACAGTTCTATATAATCTGACAGAACAGTCCTACAGAACAGTGACTTGTATGTGTACAGATAGAACAGTTATGTATAATCAGATGGAACAGTACTACAGAACAGTGACTTGTATGTGTACAGACAGAACAGTTATATATAATCAGACAGAACAGTTCTACAGAACAGTGACTTGTATTTGTACAGATAGAACAGTTCTATATAATCTGACAGAACAGTCCTACAGAACAGTGACTTGTATGTGTACAGATAGAACAGTTATGTATAATCAGATGGAACAGTACTAAAGAACAGTGACTTGTATGTGTACAGACAGAACAGTTATATATAATCAGACAGACCAGTTCTACAGAACAGTGACTTGTATGTGTACACACAGCACAGTTATATATAATCAGATAGAACAGTACTACAGAACAGTGACTTGTATGTGTACAGATAGAACAGTTATGTATAATCAGATGGAACAGTACTACAGAACAGTGACTTGTATGTGTACAGACCGAACAGTTATATATAATCAGACCGAACAGTTCTACAGAACAGTGACTTATGTGTACAGACAGAACAGTTATATATAAACAGACCGAACAGTCCTACAGAAAAGTGACTTGTATGTGTACAGACAGAACAGTTATATATAATCAGACCGAACAGTTCTACAGAACAGTGACTTGTATGTGTACACACAGAACAGTTATATACAATCAGATAGAACAGTACTACAGAACAGTGACTTGTATGTGTACAGACAGAACAGTTATATATAATCAGATAGAACAGTACTACAGTTTAGTTACTTGTATGTGTACAGACAGAACAGTACTACAGGGTAGTTACTTGTATGTGTACTGATAGAACAGTTATATATAATCAGACAGAACAGTCCTACAGAAAAGTTTAGTTACTTGTATGTGAATTATATATAATCAGACAGAACAGTTCTACAGCTTAGTTACTTGTATGTGTACAGACAGAACAGTACTACAGGTTAGTTACTTGTATGTGTACTGATAGAACAGTTATATATAATCAGACAGAACAGTCCTACAGAACAGTTTAGTTACTTGTATGTGAATTATATATAATCAGACAGAACAGTACTACAGTTTAGTTACTTGTATGTGTACAGACAGAACAGTCCTACAGTTTAGCTACTTGTATGTGTACAGACAGAACAGTACTACAGTTTAGTTACTTGTATGTGTACAGGTAGAACATTTATATATCATCAGATAGAACAGTCCTACAGAACAGTGACTTGTATGTGTACAGATAGAACAGTTATATATAATCAGACAGAACAGTTCTACAGAACAGTGACTTGTATGTGTACAGATAGAACATTTGTATATAATCAGACAGAACAGTCCTACAGAACAGTGACTTGTATGTGTACAGATAGAACAGTTATATATAATCAGACAGAACAGTTCTACAGAACAGTGACAGTTATATATAATCAGACAGAACAGTTCTACAGAACAGTGACAGTTATATATAATCAGACAGAACAGTTCTACAGAACAGCGACTTGTATGTGTACACACAGAACAGTTGTATATAATCAGATAGAACAGTACTACAGAGCAGTGACTTGTATGTGTACAGACAGAACAGTTATATATAATCAGATCGAACAGTTCTACAGAACAGTGACTTGTATGTGTACACACAGAACAGTTATATATAATCAGATAGAACAGTACTACAGAACAGTGACTTGTATGTGTACAGACAGAACAGTTATATATAATCAGATCGAACAGTTCTACAGAACAGTGACTTGTATGTGTACACACAGAACAGTTATATATAATCAGATAGAACAGTACTACAGTTTAGTTACTTGTATGTGTACAGACAGAACAGTTATATATAATCAGACAGAACAGTTATATATGATCAGACGGAACAGTTATATATAATCAGACAGAACAGTTATATATAATCATACAGACCGGTCCTACAATTTAGTTACTTGTATGTGAACAAACAGAACAGTTATATATAATCAGACCGAACAGTACTACAGTTTAGTTATATTGTATGTGTACAGACAGAACAGTTATATATAAACAGTCCGAACAGTCCTACATAACAGTGACTTGTATGTGTACAGACCGAACAGTTATATATAATCAGGCCGAACAGTTCTACAGAACAGTGACTTGTATGATCAGATAGAACAGTACTACAGTTTAGTTACTTGTATGTGTACAGACAGAACAGTACTACAGTTTAGTTATTTGTATGTGTACAGATAGAACAGTTATATATAATCAGACAGAACAGTTCTACAAAACAGTTTAGTTACTTGTATGTGAATTATATATAATCAGACAGAACAGTTCTACAGCTTAGTTACTTGTATGTGTACAGACAGAACAGTTATATATAATCAGATAGAACAGTACTACAGAACAGTGACTTGTATGTGTACAGACAGAACAGTTATATATAATCAGATAGAACAGTACTACAGAATAGTGACTTGTATGTGTACAGACAGAACAGTTATATATAATCAGATAGAACAGTACTACAGAACAGTGACTTGTATGTGTACAGACAGAACAGTTATATATAATCAGATAGAACAGTACTACAGAACAGTGACTTGTATGTGTACAGACAGAACAGTTATATATTATCAGACAGAACAGTCCTTCAGAACAGTGACTTGTATGTGTACAGACAGAACAGTTATATATAATCAGATAGAACAGTCCTACAGAACAATGACTTGTATGTGTACAGACAGAACAGTTCTACAGAACAGTGACTTGTATGTGTACAGATAGAAAATTGTATATAATCAGACAGAACAGTACTACAGCTTAGTTACTTGTATGTGTACAGACAGAACAGTCCTAGTTCTACATTCTTCCATGTTCCATATAAAATAACACACAAGTGTGTTTTTATTCGTTGTATATAAAATTGATCAGACAGAACAGTCCTACAGAACAGTTTAGTTACTTGTATGTGTACAGACAGAACAGTACTACAGCTTAGTTACTTGTTTGTGTACAGACAGAACAGTCCTAGTTCTACATTCTTCCATGTTCCATATAAAAAAAACACACAAGTGTGTTTTTATTCGTTGTATATAAAATTGATCAGACAGAACAGTCCTACAGAACAGTTTAGTTACTTGTATGTGTACAGACAGAACAGTACTACAGCTTAGTTACTTGTATGTGTACAGACAGAACAGTCCTAGTTCTACATTCTTCCATGTTCCATATAAAAATAGCACACAAGTGTGTTTTAATTCGTTGTAAAATTCATCAGACAGAACAGTCCTATAGAACAGTTAAATAATAATAATAATATACAACATTTGATATAGCGCCCTGTCTAGCTAACATAAGCCACTCTAAAGCGCTTTAAAGTACATTCGCAGGAGCTGTCTTATCAGCCGTTTACTACTAGTTCTATGCCACCTGGCTAATATCTCGAATACCTATGTGTGTATGCCTGCGTGTGTGCTGGAGATGTAATGTGTTTTGTTTGTAGTGGGACCGTGCTTCCAACGGCATCATTTATAGTGCAACCTCACTTGAATGCTACTTCACAGATACCGCAACATCCACCTCAGAACAATTTATACCCCACTTGGGTTTTGGGAGTTGTGTGGGCAGGAGAAAAATACCTTCTCTGAATATCCATGCGTACGACGACTTCGGGGGTCGAACCCCGGTCGCCTGCGTGGAAGGCCGGAGTGTTAACCACTGGACCAATCCGTCCACAGTTACAGTTACATGTATATATAATTATTCAGACAGAACTGTCCTACAAAACAGTTACCTATGTAATAAACGGAAAAAAATGCTATGTTAAGGAGTATACTTACATTTAAGGGCGTAATCCGAGTGTTTGCTTCCATCCATACAGATCAGCACAACCATTTTATGGCCCGACATTCCAAGGTTAATTTTAAAATGGTGAACGAAGTGTTTGTGTATAAACGCTGTTTCTAACTCATTTAAGACCGTTTTACAAGGGCAATGCGTTAAGCCAAAGCATCTCTCCGTCTGTTGATATATACCATCGATCTATGAAACCGTATCATCTCGTCTATACATATTTACAGTAAAGGTTTATTAAGGCCGCAGCAATGCTGCTACTACAGTATGTCTGGACAATCATACTGTGACCGCCTGTAACTGAGCATAAACTATCTACGTTTACTGTACACTTGCAGCATCCCGTCTGGTTAGTAAATCATCGTAACATCTGTTCTTGGCATGACCCGAAGCAAATCTAATCTCGTAAATATGTAATATCTCGACCTTGCGTTTTTTTTACTTGCAGAACGAAAACAAAAATTAGAAACGGTATAAGTTGAACTTGCTAATAATGTTGTAAATCTGCCTCTTGTAACTGAAAATATAACCCTGATACCATTTATAACCATATACAACATATGAATCAGTTGAATTGCGTTCATAGGACTACATGTATGACCGCGTTTCTCGTCTCCTCCCTTCTTAAATAGATTAGATCGTCGCAAAATACAAACATCAAGGTGATTTTAACCTGTTCCAAAAATATCTTTTGCGGTACAGACACACATCAACACTGTAAACGTTAGTACAGTACTTTTACTCGGCTAGTTATATTAACTATGAAATTAAACATATATAGGATTTTGACAGGTTTTAAAGCCATAATGTAGAGGGCTTAACCAAACAGAGACAGCCATTTTGTTGCGCAATTCACAATTTATGACGTCACGTCATTGTCCATATTATGACGTCACCATCGATTTCTGACTGGCACAGTCAATGAAAAACGCTCCAGGGTATATTACACTAGTGACATATGTAAAAATATTACACGGGCGAATTCACTGGATAACAGGGCGATGTGATAAATGTATATAAGTGAGCTTTTTAACATTCAAGTCGATATTGGCCAACAGGAATTCATAGCGGGATTCATATAATTATACTATACTCAATTTTTCTTCATACTGGCATGAATGTAATTAAAAATCCCGATATTAAAGTCAAAATGTTGAAATCACCACACAATTACTAATCTTTAATATGGTACATGTCTTCGAAGTAAATTTCCCATTAGAATATGATGACGTCATTCATTCGTGACGACAGATAAGTACGGGGACATGAGCGTGATGGATGATATAATCACTAACACTGCCCATCATCGTCCGCCGGATCTGGCCCAAACCACGACATCCGGTTACAATCATGTCTGCCTCGTATTCCACTGCCTTCCGAACTATAACTTCACCGGCCTCGCCAGCGACCTTTAGGGTTTCCGCCACCACCTGCCAAAGAAAAACGTAACGTCAAGCGGGGGCAGATTGGTATAGGAGTAATGATTAATCATCATCACTGTCAGGTCAGACGGATGTAGGAATTATTAGCAGAAATACGGCAAAATCTTCTTTCTTCACGCACATTTGGCACTATATTTGTTTTACCATGAAGCGCTCATGCTGTTAATCAATACTCCTATCAATTTTGAAAATTCATTAATCAACGGGGTTTTACGAACCTGCCTCTGTTTGTACAGCTATTTAGACTATTTGGATTTCCAACTCGTTGGCTCCTACAATCACCGACAAGTCCTAGAGGGACCCAGCAGTTAATCAACTGTTAAAGGTGCTACCACCTGTGTGTGTGTTACGTTCATCTTTCATTATTTGTCCCTAATGCATACAATGTTAAGAACATCTAAAGTAAAACATTTTGTATCAATATGAAGTGAAACATTTGTGCATCGTGGCAGGACCTGCCGGTGTTGAATGGACATAGTATAACGACACTACATTGGGGGGG
>NW_018403431.1:366917-399075 GCF_002113885.1 Mizuhopecten yessoensis | reverse complement strand
GGGGGTATACGCATCACAAAACGTGTCACTAATGTCTTACTCCGTGTTTTAAAACTTCTTCCTCCAGTTTGTGCAGCACATCTTTCGCTTTCTTTTCCTCGTGTTTGTAAGCCAGCGTGATGGCGTCTGGATTGCCCGGTACCATGGACACATCTTCCAACAAAACAACATTTATCATGTACACAACTCTAGTATAAAGTGGATCGATGACAAGGCAAACAAAAAAAATGTGTGTTTCCGGTTTCTCGACCGACCCTATTTTTTTGCTACCGACCCTAATTTGTTTCAAGATAAAAAAAAATATTTCGAGAAAAAGGTGGAAAACGCTGCCCTTGTCCGTTTTTCAATTTAGTCACTAGTAAATCTAGATCTCATAAACGTATGCAGCAAATGAATGTATTTAAGCGCGCTCCTGACTAAAATATGGCTTCCTTGAAAAGAACGGCTGTATAGCTCCAATATTTTCCAAATGCGAGAATTCCGCGAAGAAAAAATGATGACATGTGTCAAGACAACCGATCTTATTTCGGATTTGTTCCATAATCACCACGGATGGGTTTCTAAGAACACTCAATATGCTGTTACAGCGAGCTATGGCGGGCAGGTCTTTGAGATTGGCAGCGGCCTGTCCGTCTGAGATGTTCTAGCCTAAACTTCGTCATTGCTATGAAACTCAAAAGTAACTCGGATGTTAGTTATAGTTGATGTAAAAAAAAAAAATGTGTTGTTGTCAACTTATAGGAAGTGCATATCTTGAGTCTGATTCTACCTCTCCGTAAATACTTAATTTTGAAATTCAGGCAAAAAAAAAAGGAGAGACAAACACCAAGTTTGTGCTTTTGTTTATTTCCATGTTGATGTAAAAATAAACTCCACAATAATGGATTACCATAGTATTAACACACAAGACACGATGAACGGAAAATCAAAAGTGGACATCTGACTTTCTTTTGTAATCTTCAAATGACAGGTATCAGTCTAGCGATTAGTCAGGTTTTTTTTTACCTGAAACCAATCAAACAGCTTTCTCCGTGCCTTCAATTTTGCTATGACATGTTCCAGGGGTATAGAGAGCGAACGTGAGCGTAACCCCTGGATATCGAGGATACCAACATTCACACTACGGATATCTGATTATCATCCAAAGACCTGAAATTGAGGAACAAGCAGAGAAGACTATCTTTTTTTCAAACAGCTAAGCATCTCACAATAGTATAATAGTATACACATGCGACACTAATCTAGAAAACATAAAAAAATCAGAAAAATATCCCTACCTACCGACCCTAATATTTTCAGGCAGAAACAGGAAACACACATATTTATTTTCTTTTGCCCAAGAGGAAATGTAACAGAAAAGTAAATTAACATAACATAAATGCTCATTTGAAAAGACTTAGATAAAGGAGTCGCATTATAAACAGAACGTGTTAAAAATGATATTATGCGTCCAAGAAAAACACTTCCTAGTCAATACACTTAGTCTTTAGTCTTTTGTCTCGTCTGCCATAAAAAAATGGGTTGTCAAACCGGTTAAATTTTGGTAACCAGTTCCTTGAACAATCTTCCATTCGAGTCTCCGGCTAATCGGTCATTCGAGTCTCCGGCTAATCGGTCATTCGAGTCTCCGGCTAATCGGTCAATTTGGTAATCAAATTATAAACAACGACACTACGTTATACAATGTCTGTTTAGTAAATGGTTTATTTTATACGTATATTATTGTAGTTACACCACATACATAGAGGTTCGGTTGGTTATCATGTTTTTTTTAACTCGAGTCAGTTCAATTGTATAAAGACACGAGGTTTGTTCACGAGTTTGAGGACCTGTTTCTCCTATAACGTTCGTTTTTTCTGAAAACCCACAATTTTTCCATTGCAAAATATATCGTGTGTGTTTCCGTTGAGCATGACGCCACGATTGAAAATGACGTCGAAAAGCATTGTTACGTGACGTCATGAATCAAAGATTGACCAATGAACTCACGTCCAGGGTGCTACCCGCTAGTGGGTAACCAAAAATGTTTACCAGCTCCTAGCAGGTTTCAAAGAGGAAACCTATGTGGTTGTGGGAGAAATACGTGTATATATTAATTAGCAGGATAGTTTACTCGCATATTTCAAGCTAAACGCAGGGAATATTTTAATATTTTACATTCTTGATGTTTGTTCTGTATATGAATATACCAACTGAAAACAATTGCCATTTAACTATGAATACACTATGAATACAACGATTTTCGTGCAACCTGTCAGCTGATTTCACACACAATGACCACTTCATTTTACTACGCATAGTACCGTTTCTGAGAATAGTTATCTCCCTTTCTCCGAGATAACGTAGTTGCGAGAAAAAATAATTAACATTACAAAATTCATGATTGGTGCACCATTGTACTATTATTATTATACTTTCTAATTTAAAACCAAAACAAATACTTTTAACATTGTCATATTAAATACTGACTTCCGACTCGCAATAGGTTCCTCGTGGTCACGAACTTGTTAACACCCTGGTCCCAAACGTCCGGCTGGGTACTCCCCGTGACATCAACTTGCACATTAAACCCGGAGAACTTTGTGAGGACACAGGGCACTTCACCCACCAACTTATCACCATTTACATCAGCAGGTTTTTTGGTAAACATTACATTCAACGGCTGTACATTCAGTTTCAAATGAGCTCAGCTCAATGCCTACTGCCGACGGGTGCTCGGCCGACGAATGCCTTGGATGGTTATAGTGACCGATGATTTGAAATAGTGCTGACATAAACTTTTGAAAATAATTATATACTATGCGATGTTTAACGCGAAAAATAATCAAATAAGATCATCTTTCAAAAATGAAAGAAATATCAAGTGTTGGTATTATTAGATTCTAGATATATATTTTCGTTTCAACAAAATCAGCTGATCTGTGGAAGTCGAACATTTGAAGTTCGTGTGCAGGCTGGAGTTCTGTTGGTATGTTAGTGTATTTAAACATTACAAATTCAACTGCGGCATCATTTTCCTGATTTGACAAAATGGCCACCTTATACTGGCTTCTGATTGGTCTTAATTCAGTTATTGTTCAATTTCAGTCTTATTTGGTATGGACATGTGTTTTGGCACTATCAAATCTACAAAAAGGGTTGTAACTTTTTTATTGGAGTTCGTCGTAACGTAAATATATGAATTGAATGGATTTTTTGTTCATGTACATTGCGGTAATGAATAGCAGTAGCTGATCTGCTACTGCTATTTATTGCCGCAATGTACATGAAAACAATATCCGTTCATTTAATGGAGGAGAACAAATGTCGGAATACAGGAAGACAGGACTCAATTACAGTTATCTGTACTCGAAATCATATGCGGTAATACTGTTCTTTAAAATAAAATGTTATCGACAAACTTTTTAATACATGCATGCTCATTCAAGTGTGTCCTCTTCCGATTATATTTACATCTCACACGAAAACACAAGTTCTACCGCTAAAAGTTGCTGTTTCACAACTTTGTATTCTGACTTCCTTTTAAAATCTGTTAAGATTTTTCATGGTGTTGGCGGCATCTTTTTGTCAATCTTTACAATAGAGTACAAAAACAACACTTACATGTAAGCCTGAACACTGTTATTATTACAAAAATATCCATTTTTGGTCGCATCTATATATAATTTGAAGGTTAAAGCCAAGAAACATGAGGCTATACAAAGGCTTAAATAAATGTCCGATTATTGGGTTATTGGAATATGGTAAACAGATCGTGGTCGTCCAACCGATTAACCGGCTAACCATTGGCAACCCTATCTAACATCCTTTTCACGGTACACTTTAGATGTACACTTTTTGCTGGTACTTAGAATTTAAAGCTGTCGGGAAACACAAGAGAAAGTGTTATGTATAACCAGGCTAACGTTTAGGGTCAATTTAATATGACCGAGTAAAAATCATCAGACCGGACCTGGGAACTGCCATGGTTCAGGACAACCGACAAGGCATGGCATGACACCCAGTACTAGGCTAACAAACAAGAAAAACCAAGAGACTGGGTCTAAGATAACAAGACTAAAATACACACCAAGAGACTAAGGCAGAAAGGACAAAACCAATGGACACTACACCACAAACCAGGCCAGAAATGGCAGGACACCGAGAGACCAGGTCAGAGACGAATGAAGAGACCAGTGGTTCAAAACCAAGAGACCAGGTCAGACACGAATGAGGAGACCAATGGTACACTACCAGGTGACCAGGTCAGACACGAATGAGGAGACCATTAATACAACACAAGGAGATCAGGTCAGACACGAACGAGGAGATTATTAATACAACACAGGGAGATCAGGTCAGACACGAACGAGGAGATTATTAATACAACACAAGGAGATCAGGTCAGACACGAATGAGGAGACCATTAATACAACACAAGGAGATCAGGACAGACACGAATGAGGAGATTATTAATACAACACAAGGAGATCAGGTCAGACACGAATGAGAAGACCAATGCTATAACACCAGGAGACCAGGTCAGATACGAATGAGGAGACCATTGATACAACACCAGGAGACCAGGTCAGACACGAATGAGGAGACCATTAATACAACACAAGGAGATCAGGGCAGACACGAATGAGGAGACCAATGGTACACTACCAGGAGGTCAGGTTAGACACGAATGGGGAGACCAATGATACAACACCAGGAGGTCAGTTCAGACACGAATGAGGAGACCAATGGTACACTACCAGGAGGTCAGGTCAGACACGAATGAGGATACCAATGGTATAATACCGGGAGACCAGGTCAGACACGAATGAGGAGACCAGTGATACAACACCAGGAGGTCAGGTTAGACACGAATGGAGAGACCAATGATACAACACCAGGAGGTCAGCTCAGACACGAATGAGGAGACCAATTGTATAACACCAGGAGGTCAATAACCCCAGGAGGTCAGGTCAACCACGAGTGAGGAGACCAATGATATAACACCAGTAGGTCAGGTCAACCACGAATGAGGAGACCAATGCTACAACACCAGGAGGAGGTCAGGTCAGACACGAATGAGGAGACCAGTGGTACAACACCAAGAGGTCAGGTCAGACACGAATGAGGAGACCAATGCTATAACACCAGGAGATCAGGTCAGACACGAACGAGGAGACCATTAATACAACACAAGGAGATCAGGTCAGACACGAATGAGGAGACCAATGGTATAACACCAGGAGGTCAGGTCAACCACGAATGAGGAGACCAATATGCTACAACACCGGGAGGAGGTCAGGTCAGACACGAATGAGTAGACCAGTGGTACAACACCAAGAGGTCAGGTCAGACACGAATGAGGAGGCCAATGCTATAACACCAGGAGATCAGGTCAGACACGAATGAGGAGACCAATGATATAACACCAGGAGGTCAGGTCAACCACGAATGAGGAGACCAATGATATAACACCAGGAGGTCAGGTTAGACACGAATGAGGAGACCAATGGCATAACACCAGGAGATCAGGTCAACCACGAATGAGGAGACCAATGATATAACACCAGGAGGTCAGGTCAACCAGGAATGAGGAGACCAATGATACAACACCAGGAGGTCAGTTCAGACACGAATGAGGAGACCAATGGTACACTACCAGGAGGTCAGGTAAGACACGAATGAGGAGACCAATGATATAACACCAGGAGGTCAGGTTAGACACGAATGAGGAGACCAATGGTATAACACCGGGAGATCAGGTCAACCACGAATGAGGAGACCAATGATATAACACCAGGAGGTCAGGTTAGACACGAATGAGGAGACCAATGGTATAACACCAGGAGGTCAGGTCAACCACGAATGAGGAGACCAATATGCTACAACACCAGGAGGAGGTCAGGTCAGACACGAATGAGGAGACCAGTGATACAACACTAGAAGACCAGGTCAGACACGAATAAGAACACCAATGGTATAACACCAGGAGACCAGGTCAGACACGAATGAGGAGACCAATGGTACACTACCAGGAGGTCAGGTCAGGCACGAATGAGGAGACCAGTGATACAACACCAATACAACACCAGGAGGTCAGGTCAGAAAAGAATGAGGAGACCAGTGACATAACACTAGAAGATCAGGTCAGACACGAATAAGGAGATCAATGGTACAACACCACGAGGTCAGGCCAGACACGAATGAGGAGACCAGTGATACAACACCAGGAGGTCAGGTCAGACGCGAATGAGGAGACCAATGGTATAACACCAGGAGATCAGGTCAACCACGAATGAGGAGACCAATATGCTACAACACCAGGAGGAGGTCAGGGCAGACACGAATGAGGAGACCAGTGATACAACACCAGGAGGTCAGGTCAGACGCGAATGAGGAGACCAATGGTATAACACCAGGAGATCAGGTCAACCACGAATGAGGAGACCAATATGCTACAACACCAACCAAGAGACCAGGTCAGACACGAATGAGGAGACCAATGGTATAACACCAGGAGACCAGGTCAGACAAGAATGAGGAGACCAGTGATACAACACCAGGAGACCAGGCCAGGCACGAAAGAGAACACCAATGGTATAACACCAGGAGACCAGGTCAGACAAGAATGAGGAGACCAGTGATACAACACCAGGAGGTCAGGTCAGACGCGAATGAGGAGACCAATGGTATAACACCAGGAGATCAGGTCAACCACGAATGAGGAGACCAATGCTACAACACCAGGAGGTCAGGTCAGACATAAATGAGGAGACCAATGATACAACACCAGGAGGTCAGGTCAGACACGAATGAGGAGACCAATGATACAACACCAGGCGGTCAGGTCAGACACGAATGAGGAGACCAATGGAACATTACCAGGAGGTAAGGTCAGACACGAGAGAGAACACACCAATGATACAACACCAGGAGGTCAGGTCAGACGCGAATGAGGAGACCAATGGTATAACACCAGGAGGTCAGGTCACACACGAATGAGGAGACCAATGGTATAACGCCGGGAGACCAGGTCAGACACGAATGAGGAGACCAATGGTACACTACCAGGAGGTCAGGTCAGGCACGAATGAGGAGACCAGTGATACAATCCCAGGAGGTCAGGTCAGACACGAATGAGGAGACCAATGATCCAACACCAGGAGGTCAGGTCAGAAAAGAATGAGGAGACCAGTGATATAACACTAGAAGACCAGGCCAGCCACGAATAAGGAGATCAATGGTACAACACCAGGAGGTCAGGGCAGACACGAATGAGGAGACCAGTGATACAACACCAGGAGACCAGGTCAGGCACGAAAGAGAACACCAATGGTATAACACCAGGAGACCAGGTCAGACACCAATGAGGAGACCAATGGTATAACACCAGGAGACCAGGTCAGACACCAATGAGGAGACCAATGGTATAACACCAGGAGGTCAGGTCACACACGAATGAGGAGACCAATGGTATAACACCAGGAGACCAGGTCAGACACCAATGAGGAGACCAATGGTATAACACCAGGAGACCAGGTCAGACACCAATGAGGAGACCAATGGTATAACACCAGGAGGTCAGGTCAACCAGGAATGAGGAGACCAATGATACAACACCAGGCGACCAGGTCAGACACGAATGAGAAGACCAATGATACAACACCAGGAGACCAGGTCAGGCACGAAAGAGAACACCAATGATATAACACCAGGAGACCAGGTCAGAAACGAATGAGGAGACCACTGATACAACCCCAGGAGGTCAGGTCAGACACGAATGAGGAGACCAATGATACAACACCAGGCGGTCAGGTCAGAAAAGAATGAGGAGACCAGTGATATAACACTAGAAGACCAGGCCAGCCACGAATAAGGAGATCAATGGTACAACACCAGGAGGTCAGGGCAGACACGAATGAGGAGACCAGTGATACAACACCAGGAGACCAGGTCAGGCACGAAAGAGAACACCAATGGTATAACACCAGAAGACCAGGTCAGAAACGAATGAGGAGACCACTGATACAACCCCAGGAGGTCAGGTCAGACACGAATGAGGAGACCAGTGATACAACACCAGGAGACCAGGTCAGGCACGAAAGAGAACACCAATGGTATAACACCAGGAGACCAGGTCAGACACCAATGAGGAGACCAATGGTATAACACCAGGAGACCAGGTCAGACACGAATGAGAAGACCAATGATACAACCCCAGGAGACCAGGTCAGACACGAATGAGGAGACCAATGATACAACACCAGGCGGTCAGGTCAGACACGAATGAGGAGACCAATGCTATAACACCAGGAGACCAGGTCAGACACAAATGAGGAGACCAATGATACAACACCAGGAGACCAGGTCAGGCACGAAAGAGAACACCAATGGTATAACACCAGGAGACCAGGTCAGACACGAATGAGAAGACCAATGATGGTCAGACACGAATGAGGAGACCAGTGATACAACACCAGGAGACCAGGTCAGGCACGAAAGAGAACACCAATGGTATAACACCAGGAGACCAGGTCAGACACGAATGAGAAGACCAATGATGGTCAGACACGAATGAGGAGACCAGTGATACAACACCAGGAGACCAGGCCAGGCACGAAAGAGAACACCAATGGTATAACACCAGGAGACCAGGTCAGACACGAATGAGGAGACCAATGGTACATTACCAGGAGGTAAGGTCAGACACGAGAGAGAACACCAATGGTATAACACCAGGAGACCAGGTCAGAAACGAATGAGGAGACCAATGATACAACACCAGGAGGTCAGGTCAGACACGAATGAGGAGACCAGTGATACAACACCAGGATATCAGGTCAGGCACGAATGAGGAGACCAATGGTACACTACCAGGAGGTCAGGTCAGGCACGAATGAGGAGACCAGTGATACAATACCAGGAGGTCAGGTCAGACACGAATGAGGAGACCAATGATACAACACCAGGAGACCAGGTCAGACACGAATGAGAAGACCAATGATACAACACCAGGAGATCAGGTCAGACACGAATGAGGAGACCAATGGTACACTACCAGGAGGTCAGGTCAGGCACGAATGAGGAGACCAGTGATACAATACCAGGAGGTCAGGTCAGACACGAATGAGGAGACCAATGATACAACACCAGGAGACCAGGTCAGACACGAATGAGAAGACCAATGATACAACACCAGGAGACCATGTCAGACACGAATGAGGAGACCAATGGTACACTACCAGGAGGTCAGGTTAGGCACGAATGAGGAGACCAGTGATACAATACCAGGAGGTCAGGTCAGACACGAATGAGGAGACCAATGGTATAACACCAGGAGACCAGGTCAGACACGAATGAGGAGACTAGTGATACAACACCAAGGGACCAGGTAAGAAATGACAAGACCAAAGGTACAACACCTAGGGACCAGGTCAGAAATGACAAGACTAAAGGTACAACACCAAGATTCCAGGCAGAAATGACAAGACTAATGGTACAACACCAAGAATGATGAGGCCAGACCAAAGAAACTCGAAACAGACATTCAGGCAGTCTTGTTGTGTGTGTCATAATATTCTGTTCATTTGGTATCCAAATGAAAATGTTACACAATGAAAATGAATCGTTTGAAATATGATTTTAAAATCTTTTATATCGATTGGAATGAATAAATACGAATATTGCTAAATATAGTTGACCAGTGGCATGCTTATGTTTATTTTGAAGAACTTTGAGACGTCTATTAGAAATATGTTATATGATACTCACTACCGTAGGCAAAAGCTGTAGTGTGATCGACACACGTGATCAGGATGGTGCGGTCATTTGGTCGATGAACATACTTAATGAACCCTGAAAAAGTACACATATTTAAAATGTAAATGATGTTTGACGAAGGAGTATTCTGGCCTTTTTTTAAACGACAATTGTCTGTATGAGGAAATGTGTTAGACCACACATACGACATTAAAAGAGTGATCTACATGTACCGAACCTGATGTTATGTTATGTTGCATGAGTGTAAGGTGTTTGGTTTCATTTTATGTGTTTTAGGGGTTTTGATCAATTTTCGTGATTAGTGGTCGCTTTTCGCCAAAAATTGATATAAAACCCTAAAACATGTCAAATTACTCAAAAAAACTCAATTTACATGTAGGTCCAAATATAAATGTAACAATTTGTCAAGCCTTGTGGTGTTGTGATGTTTTGTACTCCTTTATTGTTAGGTTGTGTTAGGTAGTGTTTGTTGTTTTTGTTGTGTTAGGTTGTGTTATGAAAAGCGTTGTGTAGTATTGTGGTGTTATGCTTAAGCAATGTTTTAGTATTATGTAGTATTTCTATAATGATATGTATCATAGTGATGTGATGTGGTTTTGTTGTGAAACAGAACTCACCAATCAAATTTACACTTAAGTTTTATTTGTATTTTCGATATCATTATAACATTTTCTCGAATATGTAGTGAAATGCCGTGTTAATCGCTGTTATTCTTGTGACTACTTTGTACAAAATAATAATATATCCTATCAAAGATATAATCCATAAGACATGCTGCTTTGATTTCAAACGAGGAGTGAAAATATTGTAAACACTATAATATTGCGTTTGCATCTAAAAACCGAAGTCATATATTGCTGAAACTGTATCCAATCTACAAACAGCAAAGCATTCAGAGTTCACTATATAGGTCAAATGCCACGATAGGTTCCTAAAACGATATTGAACGGATCAACCGAAACAGTTTTCCTAAATGCGAGAACTATTGAACAATAACGTTCATGCACACTGTATATCCACTGTGTGTAAACTGTATGTACATTGTATGTAAACTGTATGTAAACTGTATGTTCATTGTATGTATAATGTATGTTCGCTGTATGTAAACTGTATGTTCATTGTATGTATACTGTATGTAAACTGTATGTTCACTGTATGTAAGCTGTATATACACTGTATGTACAATGTATGTACAATGTATGCAACCATATGTACACTGTATATACACTGTATGTACAATGTATGTACAATGTATGCAACCATATGTACACTGTATAACACTGTATGTATACCGTATGTAAATTATATTTGGCAAATAAGTAATTCCAACAGTGTGGACAAGTTTAGGTTGTCAAATTTTCGGAGCGATCCGCTCCTTTTTCAAGACACAGTGAGACAGAACAGTTACATGTACATATACATCATATTACAAGAATATAGAACTGATATACTATAATTGAAAATATAGCTATTATATAAAACCAATAGTCCCCTCGGCTAAAGACAGCCGACGGCAGCAATTAAGATGAGAGCATCGCGGACAAGGAACGCTGATGTAGAGGACATATTCTTGCGCAAGATGCACTATCATATAAAGTGAGTCAACGAGAGATATCAAAAACGTGGAACATGTGTATGTGGAAATCTGGCCCGGGAAATGTGAAAAAATCTCCAATTTGCTACGGAATATCTCATTAGTCGCCTCTCAATTCTGCGATGGATCTACCAGTCACAGCAAGGGATCCACACCTAGTCGCCTCTTTTGGTTTGCAGGAATAATGCATGCGCCTCTTTTGGTTTGCAGGAATAATGCATGCGCCTCTTTTGGTTTGCAGGAATAATGCATGTAATTATCAAATAAGTGAGTGCAGGAGGAATAAGGTAATGAAATGGCTAAGATACTGTATAAATCTGCAAAATTAATCTGACAACGGCTGTTGGTCACACACACTGACATGAAGCAGCAGGCAGGCGAGATATGTAAATTATGTATGTAAATTATATGTACAATGTATGTATACTGTATGTACACAGTATTTAAACTGTATGTTAACTGTATGTGCACTGTATGTTTTGTTTGTAAGTATTGTTTGTATGTTGATTGTATGCAAACTTTATGTGAACTCTATTTAAACTGAGTGTATATTGTATGTGAACTGTATGTAAATTGTACACTGTATGGACACTGTTTGTACACTCTGTATACTGTATGTTCATTGTATGTGCTTTAGGTATACTCTATGTTATCTGTATGTGCACTGTATGTACACTGTATGTACACTGTATGTACACTTAATGTATAATTTATGAACACTGTATGTGCACTGAATGTGCACTGTATGTACACTGTATGTACAAGTTATGTACACTGCATTTAAGGTTTTTAAACCCTGTATGTACATTGAATGAACAATGCATGTAAAATGTATGTAAACTCTATGTACACTGTATTTAAGGATTGAATCTTGCTTTGGTCGATTCCATGGGATGATGAATTGAGTTGGTCTTGAAATTTAATGAACTGCGTCGCAGTTCATGTTGAATTTATTTTATGGAGCTTTACGGATTATGGATTTATGGAGCTTGTGCAAGTCTACGTTTTGACGTAATGTAAAAATAAATATAGTCCGTCATTGAAGGACCATCATACAACATGATGGTGTACGTTGATAGTTAAGTACAGCCAAATTACGTAGAAACAAAACAGAAAACCATATGTTAAATGTCCAATTTACTTTTTGTTGATGAATTCATAACATATCACATTTTCTGACGTGTCATCGCGGAAGAATAATGTCTAGACGCGGTGTGCAGGCTCTGTCTACAACAACCATCTTTTTACTAGCTTGGAGTGAAGGGCCGCTACATTGCAAGGTTCTTCATCCTTTGGAATGTGAAGCTGCAGTAATTGAATGTCGAATTAGGTAGGAAACCAGACGTGGTTTGAAAGGACAAAATCATTTGATATGACAGTTGGCTGTTCGGCTGCATTTCATATAAGACGGGACCACATGGATCTACGTTGTTTTCGATTTGTACCGGGGGTTGATACTGTCACAAGAACCTAAAAGGCAGAACGGGTAGATGGAGGGAGAACTTATAGGTCAGTACATGACTTGTCACTACCACAACCGTGAGCTGATACAATTTTGCTGATTGAAAATGTTAAATCTAATCAAGTGATATATTCTTTGTTTAAACATTGTCAATAGTTATCTCACTTTGCAAAATCATGAGCACAGGCAATGTTAATCTGGTCAAACTCATCGGCAAATGAAACAGGTTACATTTGGTAGTTGCATTGAATCCAACTTAAGTAGAAATTGCAATATTATACTGTATGCATAATGTATGTACACGATATGTCCACTGCATGTACACTGTATGCACCCTGTATGTTAACTGTATCATATGTAAACTGTACATACACTGTATGTACACTATATCAAATGTAAACTGTATGTTAACTGTATGTACACTGTATGTACACTTTATCAAATGTAAATTGTATGTACACTGTATATTAACTGCTTGTAAACTGTATGTTAACTGTATGTACACTGTATGTACACTTCATCAAATGTAAATTATATGTACATTGTATATTAACTGTATGTACAGTGTATGTTAACTGTATGTCTACTGCATATATACTGCATGTAAACTGTATGTTCATTACATGTACACTGTATGTAAACTGTATGTATGTTGTATGTATAATGTATGTATATTTTATGTGCACTGTTTGTAAACTGTATGTACCCTGTATGTACACTGTATCAAATGTAAACTGTATGTACACTGCATGTTTACTGTATGTTAACTGTATGTATAGTGTATGTAAACTGTATGTCTAATGTATCTATAATGCATGTAAACTGTATGTTCATTGCATGTACATTGTATATAAACTGTATGTATAATGATGTATGTAAACTGTATGTTCATTTTATGTACACTGTCTGCATATTGGATGTAAATTGGATGTACACTGTTTGTAAACTGTATGTACAATAGGAAATTGTGAACCTTTGGTAACAAAATGGTTTACAGACACCATACACTGGGTTACATTCAAACACGACATAACCGTTCCACTGAAACATCTAGCAAGCTTCTCGTATAGATACTATCCTACAATGTACGTCTGACTATGATATGAAGGGGTACATGCTGAGGCCAAGGTTAGAGATTACACTGAGTGCTGAAAGGTACACTGTAATCATCGCGATTGTGAAACGTTCGTATGTTATTTTAAAATAGATAGTCTAGAGAGGTCGGGAGTCTGGAACTCATGCAGAAACAAAAACATGGGCAATCAAACTCAAACCCGTCGTAGTATCGACAGTGGTCGATCCACGGGAATTATAGCTCAAACTGAAAAAAAGAAGGATTATGGATGGAAATTTTATCCAATAAATGTGTACCATCTTTGGCCCTCACACCCCATCCCAATCTCTACACCTTCACCCTTGCAGCTATGTTACAACATGTACAGCATATTAAAAGGCCTATCTACGACCTTAAGAACAGGTGATACATTAACGAGCTACAAACGTAGGTGGAAATAGTCTACAGTGTATCTTAGTGATGACTTAAGAAACCTGTGACATCAATCAAGTATAGGGTCTAGTTGTGGTTTTTTAATGTTATGCGTGCTCACAACATTAATATGATATGAAGGAATGTGTCCATACATGTATATAATAGAACCATCACGGGCTATTGTAACTCTCATTGCACACTAGTACAGTGTATGTGACTCAGTCCGGTCACGTTATTCTGTAAACGGGCTGACCAGAGGTATGAAGGAGAACTCCAGAGCTTATCACTTTGTTCACTACAGTGCACAGGGACCTGAACCTTTGTTACAGCTATATTTGGACCTGAACCTTTGTTACAGCTATATTTGGACCTGAACTGAGATGTTCATGGGAATATTACAGGTTTTAGGGGTTGGAATCAACTTTCGGTAACTCAGTGCCATCCCAAGTGATGGCTTATATCAAAAGTTGATCTTAAACCCCTAACACTCGTTATATTACTCTGAACACCTTAGTATAGGCCGAAATATAGCTGTAACTTATTCTCACGTCACTATGCCCTACTAGTATATCACGAATATTTCGTAGCATAGCGGTGGAATACTGACAATCCCTGTATAAGTTTGAAAACGTTTGTCTTATGAAAATATTTTAGCATAACATCAACATAGATTGAAAAGAAACTAAACATACAAGTTAAGTTGATAGTATAAACAGTCTTACTTACAGTCGACGGCGTAATTTGAATGTTTGCTCCCATCCACAGCTATCAAACACACGCGGGTCTTTTCTTGTGCAGCCATGTTGGGAAGTAGTGGGGACACTGGGCTGATACACGAGGTATATCTAACATGTAATATGTCCCAGGCAAACGTACAGATGACCAAGATGTGTCCCTGAACTATTGATAGCTAACTAGACCCTAATGCTACAGGTGCGTGTTAATGCACATTTACCAGCCACGATAAGGTACAATGCTCGTAAAGAGTAAATGATAAATCATACAATGATGACAACTCAAAGGACAAATATGTCACAGTGACAACACGTAAGGCCAAACTTTATCATTTTTTTTACCAAAAAAAAGGACAAAATATACCATGTACACTATACGAAAAGCACTTGGGAAAACTTCATTCATTCTTACGATAAAGTTTGTCCTTGCGTGTTGTCACTGCGGCACATGTGTGTACCATCTCGCGGCTGGTAAATGTGTATTAGTGTTTTATAATATGCAACCGAAAAATTGTGGATATACTTGTCCAGGGTAACACAAAAAATTACCATCGCAACAACAGCACACAAGGACAAGATAAACTATAAGTCATTTCTTTCAAATTGTGTTGCGACATGCCTTTTCTATTCAAGAGTTCATGACTTGCCTCCCCTTAACAACGTGCCTTACCCCTTACCTGTTGTCAATGTCCAGCACGCGCCTTTCTAACCCATCAGACGGATGTTACAATGTACTGTGACCTTCAACCGTCATGTAACTTTCGATTCGTAAGTGACCAGGTGGAATCTTATCATGTAGAGTATGTGACTTGTGATTCGTTTTCTTAAAATCTTGGATAAAACCACTCAATATTGGTCAGCAGGTAACAACGAATATGACACGGACGTCGTTATCTAGGCATGGATCAAGACGTTGCAACGGGTGAAACTAATAATGAAAATAGAGTGTTTCCGGGTACACAGGTAACAACATGGCCGAGGCAAGTATCACGTCGTCCACAGAAATACTAGACCGTCCTATTTGTCTGGAACAATAGCACAATCCGCGGTCTTTACCTTGTTTACACACGTTTTGTGAAGAATGTCTCAATTCATACATATTTTCTAATGTTGTAATCAGGACAAACTTCCCATGTCCTGTTTGTCGATCGTCCGTCACACCTCCAAACCCTTAATCGCCGGCGGGAACCTGGGCATAAACTTTCCCGTTGAACAATTAAAATCCTAGAGGTGTACTGTTCGGACCATTCGGAACTGTGTTGTGTCGTTTGCATTGCTACAAAACACAGGGAATGTAAGCAGATACACTCTATCGACGACCTTTCTGAAGAGTTTAAATATGTTCAATATTCACATACGAGCTGAAACATATTGAACAGTAATTAACTACAATTGCTTCTGTCAAAGAAAGTAACATTGACAGGGTCGGCGAGGAGGTGAAGGTTGTCACCATGGCTATCACGGATGCGGTAGATAAGGCTAAGGCGACGCTAGACTCTTTTCGTGATGCCTTATAAAATATGTGATGTCAAACACGCATACGAGATAGAGAAGCAGAAATTACAGCACCAACAACATCAAATCCGGGCGTTTGAGAAGGACGTGAAGTACTGCTGTAAGGTCATGACGTCAGTCATTACAGGAACTCGACGACAAGCATTTGTCACGTTATAGAAAATGAAATCCCAACTAGCCAGCCACTATCATCACCTGAAAGCAGAATGTACGAACGACGTTGACGTGAGTCTGGAGGTCCGCATGGATACGTCATTGGCGTCTCTTGTCGCCCTAAACTCACTGGGAAAGGTAGACATACAGGAGGCGCCCTCTGGTAAAACATTTGATGCCATGGCTCGGGTGGCAAGACAACTCGACAAACTTCCTTACTCTTCTCAGGTGAACGTCATAACAGATCAATAGATCTAATGGACTCTGAAGTAAGACTTGTTAAAGTTGTCAGTCGGAAAGACTTTGGCCCTGAATGTAGCTGCATTGGACACAGCTTTGATAACAGGGGAAGATAACTACGTTGGTCAGATGTCCATGGATGGAGCTAAAATAGATGAACCCATTCTTCTCGGGAAGCACGACGTGAATCGGACGTATTACTACGCCGACAGAGATTATGTAGTGTGCATGAAAATCGGAGGAGGAGAAGTGTTCAGACACGACACTGGCAGAACTGTGGATGGGGTGGCCGTGGATCAGGGGTGTAATTCCTATGTGGTTTATAAAAATGAAGGCAAAACAGGCGGTGTGCACCAGGTATCACTCGATGGGCAGCGGGCAAGGGTCCTGGTCGAGGCTCTCAGCGCTGTAACTGATCCTATGCAGGTATATTCCGCCAATTGAAAATTATGTTTGTGGTAACATCGGACCTTGAGGATACGCTGTTTGTGGTAGCATCGGACTTTGAGGATACGCTGTTTGTGGTAACATCGGACCTTGAGGATACGTTGTTTGAGGTATACGAGTTCATTCCGTGAATGTGAAAATTTCGTGTGTGATAAGCTACATAAAACTTGTAATTACCCAGCCAAATTACATGTATGATCTATATAAATGGAGGATATTTCTGTAATTTGTTATAGCCATCTCTGAATGTTTACCTTAATTCAGAGGATGACACAGCCGCGGGACCGTAGCTCATGGTCCATCGATTTATTTGCTCAGTATATCGTATCATCGGATATGCCAATGTGATTAAACGTGAACAAATTAAAATAAATTGTTTCAAATGGCTGCAATTTCCGTAGCATCGTGTTCTGAAACAACATAGAAGACTGCTTAAGATCGCTAGGTCGATGATTTACAATGTATATAGTTTTCCGACTATATTAAGTGTTATAGTTCTGTCCCTGTCTTGACAATTCAAGGTTATTGTACATGTACATGTATGTAGTTTATCATGACCTGATGATGCGCTATCATTATCATATGTAAATGTATATGTAACGCAAAATAGCCCATTTTCTCGTTGTTAAAACCATCCAATACATGTAAGTATCGGGACCGTAACCTTCAACCTCATATGAGTACATTGTATGGTGTATGGTGATAAGACGATGTGTCGGTGGTTCTGATAACGCGATCATGTTTACCCTCACGACCACGTTCATAGCAAGTAGTCGGAAGGTCAAATATTTCTGAACTGCTGAATTATATTTAATGACAAACGATAAATTTGATTGACTATGCTCCCCGAAAATGTCAACAATACTGGAATAATGTGTCACTTTGACCTTGAACATACAGACCAATCCGACATGTATCCCTAACTTTTAGCGAGTCAGTTGTTATGACCGATAACAAAGTGGTACGCGACACACCTCCGTGTTATTGTACATTTATTCCTAAAACTTCGATGAGATATCTTCAAAGAGTCGCCAGTTATGACTCCGACAACGAATTTGACCTTTGACATCAATGTGACCTTTACCCTGTAATTGGGCGTACGTAAAATATAGTGTTACGCAACATACCACCCATAGGGACCTCAGAATGTGTAGATCATGTATACGATCGGGGTGTCATTTGTACCGAACGTCGAGTATATATAGAGTATATACAGAGTATGAATAGAGTATATATAGAGTATATATGATCATTGGGGTGTAATTTGTACCGAAAGTCGAGTATATATAGAGTATATATGATCATTGGGGTGTAATTTGTACCGAAAGTCGAGTATCTATAGAGTATATATGATCATTGGGGTGCAATTTTTACGGCAAGTCGAGTATATTTAGAGTATATATGATTCATTGGGGTGTAATTTGTACCGAAAGTCGAGTATATATAGAGTATATATGATCACTGGGGTGTAACTTGTACCGAAAGTCGAGTATATATAGAGTATATATGATCAATGGGGTGTAATTTGTACCGCAAGTCGAGTATCTATAGAGTATATATGATCATTGGGGTGCAATTTGTACCGCAAGTCGAGTATATATAGAGTATATATGATCATTGGGGTGTAATTTGTACCGAAAGTCGAGTATATATAGAGTATGTATGATCACTGGGGTGTAACTTGTACCGAAAGTCGAGTATATATAGAGTATATATCATCAATGGGGTGTAATTTGTACCGAAAGTCGAGGATATATAGAGTATATATGATCATTGGGGTGTAATTTGTACCGAAAGTTAAGTATATATAGAGTATATATGATCAATGGGGTGTAATTTGTACCGAAAGTCGAGTATATATAGAGTATATATGATCATTGGGGTGTAACTTGTACTGAAAGTCGAGTATATATAGAGTATATATGATCATTGGGGTGTAACTTGTACCGAAAGTCGAGTATATATAGAGTATATATGATCATTGAGGTGCAATTTTTACGGCAAGTCGAGTATATTTAGAGTATATATGATTCATTGGGGTGTAATTTGTACCGAAAGTTAAGTATATATAGAGTATATATGATCAATGGGGTGTAATTTGTACCGAAAGTCGAGTATATATAGAGTATATATGATCAATATGGGGTGTAATTTGTACCGAAAGTCGAATATATAGAGTATATATGATCATTGGGGTGTAATTTGTACCGAACGTCGAGTATATATAGAGTATATATGATCACTGGGGTGTAACTTGTACCGAAAATCGAGTATATATAGAGTATATATGATCAATGGGGTGTAATTTGTACCGCAAGTCGAGTATCTTTAGAGTATATATGATCATTGGGGTGCAATTTGTACCGCAAGTCGAGTATATATAGAGTATATATGATCATTGGGGTGAAATTTGTACCGAAAGTCGAGTATATATAGAGTATATATGAGTATATTTAGAGTATATATGATTCATTGGGGTGTAATTTGTACCGAAAGTCGAGTATCTATAGAGTATATATGATCATTGGGGTGAAATTTGTACCGAAAGTCGAGTATATATCGAGTATATATGATCATTGGGGTGTAACTTGTACCGAAAGTCGAGTATATAGAGAATATATTGAAGCCCAACTTTTAACATCTGCTCCAATTAAGCCATTTAGCTGGTTGAGATTTATCGATGACATTGAAATCAAATGGACATCGGGTCGGGACTCCCTTGACAAGTTTATCGAGTACGCTAACGCGTTCCACGCCACCATCAAATTCACAGCGGATATCTCAACGCAGAGCAACACATTTTTGGACACCAGTTCCACTCTGATTGATGGTAAGATTAGTACGGACCTCCACTGTTAACCTACTGACACACACCAGTATCTCTTCCCATCCAGTTGTCACCGCTCGCACACCGAGAAGCATACCCTACTCCCAAGCTCTGCGCATCAGGCGTATTGTTTCGGATGACATCATCTTTGAACGCAGATGTTCAGAGTTAAAGTCCCATCTTCTTGGCAGAGAATACAAATCTACTTTGATAGATCGGGAAATAGACAAAGTGAGGGTACTGGACAGGGCAAGTCTGCTTGTATACAAAGTCATACCCTATACACACAGGATACCTTGTGTAGTCATGTTCCACCCAGACATGCCGCCACTTCCATCTATCTTGAAAAAGCACTGGCGCATCATCGAATCTTCAGCGAAACTTAGGCAGATCTTTCCAGAGTCTCCTATACTGGCATATCGTAGACCTAAACACTTAAGAGATCTTGTGGTAAGCAGCAAGCTACCTACACCTAACCCTGCTGTGGCGAAAGGCTCTTTCATTACCTAAAACAAGAAGTTGTGCTAACTGTGTCCATACATGCGCTCCACAGATACATTTTAATGTACAATCAACGGCAAAGTGTATCACATACTAAAAACGCTAACATGCACATCAGTCAATGTGGTGTACCTTATTACCTGCAATAAATGCAATTTACAGTACGTGGGCGAGACCTGCACCCAGCTCAATGTCAGGATCACCA
This sequence comes from Mizuhopecten yessoensis, assembly GCF_002113885.1. Taxonomy (NCBI): domain Eukaryota; kingdom Metazoa; phylum Mollusca; class Bivalvia; order Pectinida; family Pectinidae; genus Mizuhopecten; species Mizuhopecten yessoensis. The sequence continues at coordinate 378,149 of NW_018403431.1, read as the reverse complement.
AACACCGCTGCTCCATCAAGCAGAACAAACCAGACTTCCCTGTGGCAAGGCATTTTAATATGCCTAGTCACAGTTGGAAAGACATGCAGGTTGTTGCCATAGATCATTGCCCTACATGGGATGAAACGAGACGACGTACGAGAGAACGGTTTTGGATCACCAATCTACAAACCCGCTACCCTCGAGGTATGAACGAACGATAGGCGGTTGCCATCCACTCGTTTTCCTTCCAGGGGGCATTTGACCTAATGATGCATTACTGCACAGTTGGTCTGCTATCTCGCCTGCCTGCTGCTTCATGTCAGCGTGTGTGACCAACAGCCGTTGTCATAATAATCTTGCAGATTTATACAGTATCTTAGCCATTTCATCACCTTATTCCTCCTGCACTCACTTATTTGATAATTACATGCATAATTCCTGCAAACCAAAAGGGGTACAAGCATTATTCCTGCAAACCAAAAGAGGCGACTAAGTGTGGACCCCCTGCTGTGACTGTTAGATCCATCGCAGTATTGAGAGACGACTAATTAGACATTCCGTAGCAAGTTGGAGATTTTTCACATTTATCGGGCCAGATTTCCAAATGCACATGTTCCACGTTTTTGATATCTCTCGTTGACTCACTTTATATGACAGTGCATCTTGCGCAAGAATAGGTCTTCTACATCAGCGTTTCTTGTCCGCGATGCTCTCAGCTTAATTGCTGCCTTCGGCTGTCTTTAGCCGAGGGGACTATTGGTTTTATATAATAGACATTTTTTTTAAAATTATAGTATATCAAATCTACATGTATCTTCTTGTAATATGATGTATATGTACATGTAACTGTTCTGTTTCACTGTGTCTTGAAAAAGGAGCGGATCGCTCCGAAAATTTGACAACCTAAACTTGACCATACTGTTGGAATTACTTCTTTGTCCCATATAATATTTTAAGTAATTCGTATCCTACGGACATACCTCCATTAGGATCCAGTGTTATATGGGATTTAACCGTCTATATTACTTCTTTGACCCATAGAGTATATATAGAGTATATATGATCATTGGGGTGTAATTTGTACCGAAAGTCGAGTATATATAGAGTATATATGATCATTGGGGTGTAATTTGCACCGAAAGTCGAGTATATATAGAGTATATATAGTGTATATATGATCAATGGGGTGTAATTTGTACCGAAAGTCGAGTATATATAGAGTATATATGATCATTGGGGTGTAATTTGTACCGAGAGTCGATCTAAACACCTAAAACATGTACAATTTCTCTGAACAGTTAAGATCCAAAAATAGCGGTAAGAAATTCTCAGGTCCCTGTGACACCGCCTTGTTATCCGACATATATCCCTTACACCTCATCGAGATATCTTCAGAGTCAGAAGTCACAAGGAGATGACATTTTATCTAATTATCTTTTGAAAGACAATGAATTACCTATGCCTTCGCTTTCGTATTATCTCGACGAACCTAAACAAACAGCATTTGAATCGCTATATATATAGATGTTTCCCGCCATTTCTCGGACCTCACAAAACTTCTTATAGTTGTATGAAATTTTCGGGATATTCTTCTGAGGACCCTCGGTGATTTTACGATGAATCTGACGCGTATTGTGAACTTTTAGATATTGGTGATAAAAAGGCAGTGGCATTTTCTATGAATAACATGGTTAATTCCCGTTTTGTTATTCACCCTTTGAGATAGTGTATGGTCATGGTGTCTGTCTTTTCAACTATTTTGTCATGTTCCGCAATCTGATTTAATCAATTTGCCAGAAGACTGTCATGTATGTTCAAAACATTGCCAACCGCCTGGATGATATTTGTGAGGATGTGATGGACCGTGCACTTAAATCAGAGGTGAAAATGGTGAATAGAGTAAATAGTGTGACACATCCTCTCTCTGTTCAAGTTAGGGACTGTGTATACTTGTTGGTTGAACCGACAGGTAAAGGTGCCGAATTCCAGCCCCGCTATACTGGGCCCTTTGATATCAACTCTGTGGATAGTCCACACTGTGTTACACTTCAAAACCCATTGACTGGTAAAGTCCAGAAGAACTTGGTACACCTTAATCGTTTAAAGATTGTTTCAAGTTTCAAGTTTTATTCGAACTTTAGGCCATTTGCCCATCAGTATACAATACATATTATACACAAATCATGGACAATGTACAGAGAATGAAGACAATCATATTTCATTATAATACCCTTGATTTGTTTGCCTCATAGATGAACTTTCCTAGTAGACACAATTATTTAATATTATGGACACTCAATAACTGAACGGCTTTACACACAGATGGTTTTTTCCAATAATAGCTTTTGATAAAACGTGATCTGAGATTTTGGAATTTAGAACAGACTAATAAAAAATGAAATTCGTCCTCTACTTCAGAGGGGGAGTTACACTCTTTACAATATCTACGTTCTCTTGGTATATTATTATACCTTCCAACTTCTACAGCCAAAGAATGTGTAGATGTACGGATTCGAGTTAAACAAATGCGATAGTTCATTGGTATATATTTTGTGAGGTAAAATTGTAATGATTCTCCAAAATCAATAATATTTCTATACAAAAACATTTTGGAGAGTTTTCTATCGAGACCCTTTGGGAGGGCATGCCTAAATCAAAACTTCTTTGTTTTATCAATGGTAATAACACAGTTTGCTGAGAAATACATGGATTTAACCAAACATCACTAAGACCTAGAATATTCAATTCATCTCTTACTGCTTTAGCCCAGTTTAACTAATTTTTGCTACATTTCAATAAAAGTCTATAGGAAGTGGATCTGATAAAAATGTAAGATTTTAAGATCTTAAACCAATATTTCATCATTCTAATTTTTCTCATACAAACTAGAGGTAATCGTCCCAATTATTGACCGATTTCTTCACTTTTAGTAATTTCTTACAAAAATGTAAATGTACATGTTCAATCTCTGGCGCTTTGTGCATACACCAAATTTCACTTGCATATATTTACATTCTCACTGTTTCTTCTCTACATGAACCTACCAACTCAAAACAGCATGCACTAGATCATGAAAACATCATGATGTTTCATGAAAACATCATGAATGACAACCAGTCACGTGTAACGGTCAGCTGATTTTTCACACAAACTCCACTTGATATTAATACACCGGGAACTTTTTTTATTAAACAGTTAAATGGATTAAAAAATCAGATTAGGAAATTGTTGAATTTGTCAATCCGTGTAATACGTTCTGTTATACAGAACTGGTAAAATGAATCAGTAATTACGAATTTAGATATAAAGCAATTATCTTACCATTTAAACCATCACTCAAATAACGCTCTTTTTCCAAATCCACAGGCGAAAGAAGATTTCTTTTTTTACATTTAGATTTGAACCAAGAATAGGTCGGAATATTGATATTGCTCGCGGGGTAAATTTCAAAAAAGCGAATCGTACACTAGACGGCCTGTTAAAAGAGCGTACGAGGACTGGGGTGGCTCGTCCAACGGCACACAAAGAAATTATATCGCCTCTACATTTAACACAAATATCCACTTACCTCCTCCGACAGAACGTATGGTACAACCTGGCTATCCATTTTGTGACCAGGGGACTTGAGTTGCACGAACAGCTGCGAGTTAATTCTTTTGAATTTATTTCAGACGAGCTATGCAACAATCAATCATAACACAAAACAAAATAAATATCAGGGTGGGTTTTCCTCTAGTGAAGCCCCAACAAAACGCATGTATTCCACTGGCTTCGATTGCTGATATATAAAACCGGATTCGGTCGCTGAAAAACTATTCAACCATGCACTCAGACGGTAATCCAGAACACTTACGGGTATCACAAGTGCCTCACACTATCTTGGCTATATATACTCCATCGCGGGACATAATCATAATGTGTAATGGCGACTCGCCATCGGTTCCTCGCGATCGTGGTCACGAACTTTCGAACACCCAAACGTCTGGCTGGGTAGTCCCCGTGACAACAACTAGTACATCGGAGAACTTTGTAATGACACAGGGCACTTCATCGACCAAGTTATCTTCATTTACCTCAGCAGGATTTCAGGCAAACAGCACATTCGCACGGATTTACATTCAACTTTAAATGAGCCGACGGGATGCTCGGCCGACGAATGCCCTGGATAGTTACGATAGTGACCGTTGTTTGAAATAGTGCGGACATTAACTTTTACTAAATATGTAATTTGCGGCGTTAAATGCAAAAAACATGAAGTAAGATTAACTTTCAAAAATGATAGAAAATACCAAGCGTTGTTTATTATGAAATTATAGTGGGTTTTTTTTCGTTTTAACAAATCAGCTGATCGGCGCAAGTCGAACCTTTGAAGTTTGTATGTAGGCTGGAGTTCTGGCTGTTTCTTTTTTACGGTTTTCTGTCCGATACTGATATCAAAAATATTTTTACAAAAAGTGTTACAACTTTTGTATGTACATGAAAACAATTCCATTTCAATCCCTATAAAAGAGGATACTGCTTACATATGTATCGAAAAGGTGTAGCATAGTTTTGAAAATAATGTAAACATAGCTTTTCGTCCTTGGATAACTATTTGTTTTTGGATAGAAGTGAATTTATTATTGTAATTTAGAATAACACCTAGGTAAGGAAATTGATCCACACATTCGACTTTACTTCCTTTGTAATACCATTTTGCATCATTATGTAATCTTCCACCTTTTCTAAAAACTACAATTTTTGTTTTTTCCGTTACAGTTAAACTCCATTGTGTAGAGTATTCAAAAAGGCTATCAAGAAGAATCTGCAGGCCCTGTACATATTCCGAAAAAATAACCAAATCATCTGCGTACAGTAACAGAAACAAACTTAAATCACCGAACTCGTAATATGTTGCAACGTTTTCAATAAAGGACATTTCAAAATCATTGATAAAAAGTGAAAACAGTAATGGTGACAACATTTCCCCTTGCAATAAACCGACATTGTCTTCAAAAACGTAAGAGCATTTCCCATTAATTGAAACACAGGATTTGACTGGTTTATAAAGCGACTTAATAACAGACAACATTTTCCCTCGAATACCAAGCCTATTCAACATGCGCCATAAGCTTAACCTGTCGACAAAATCAAACGCTTTACGAAAATCTACAAAACAACAATACAATCTTTTCCTAGATGACAATGTTTTTGTTATACTAGTATGTAATGCAAATATAGCATATATCGTACTCACTTCCGGACGAAATCCGAATTGAGCATCTGTTACGTTTACTAAGTATAAAAGTAAAAGGTTTACTAAGACAGCTTATTAAACTGATGCCTCGAACGTTATTAGGGTCATTACGTGTACCTTTTTTACGAACAGGAATAATACTAGCAGATGACCAATTTGCAGGAAACACCCCGCTTCTAAAATATTGTTAAACAACATACACAAATTGGGAAGGAGTAATTTTTCACAGTAAATAAAGCATTCATTTAACAAACCATCCAGCACATGCGCTTTTCAAATTTCAAATTTCGAATAGCAGATCGTACTTCATTAAAAACAATCAGTGCATCTAGTTCATCATACATTATACAGTTATGTACTTTTGTGCTGATGAATATGATGTGATATGAACCTGAAAGAGTGATATTGACCGAGGCGAATTCTGCGCACTCGGGAATATATATATATTCGTCCGCGCAATAAACTCGTGCTTTCTGATTCGTTTAAAAAAAACAAGTGTGGGGTCTTGCAAATGTATACCACTCCTTATACTCTGTGTATACCACTATATATGTTGTGTTTACCACTTCTTAAATATACTGTATATCACTCTTTATAGTGTGCGATTCTTTACACTAGCCACACAGCAAGCCATACTCATTATACAAAAAGCAAATGACAACCAGTAATACCAGTGTGATATGAAATAGGCCGTTTATTCACAAAACGACATAAAGAACAAACATGTATACACTACATGTCACTACACACTGACCTAAAATACATGTAGTCATTGTGCAATATCCAATAGTGATTCTATGACTATCGCAGGAGGGAGGCAAAAACCGCCTTGCCCTTGCATACATCAAGTAAGTAAACAAAATCCAATCATGATAAATGACTCTCCGAAGATTAAATATGAGTATATTTAAATAGCCCCAATGCTTGGTGGAGATGAGGGGATGGAGGCGGGATAAAAAATGATCGAAACTTCTTACCTTTGGCCTCTGACAAAATGTGTTCAAGTGACGCTATCGCTTGTCACGTGACATGTGTTCTTGCCTGTAAAGCAGTAAACCGGTCACGGTATGTTTTAAATAATAGATGCAGAGGCAAAAGCAAGAAGTCCTTCCACCTATAAAAATAGTTCTACATAACATATGCAAATCCACACTATAAATGGAATTAAATTTACTTTGTATTTAATTATCATTTTATAGTGTGCTATTCTTTACATTAGCCACACAGCAAGCCATACTCATTATACAAAAAGCAAATGACAACCAGTAATACCAGTGTGATATGAAATAGGCCGTTTATTCACAAAACGACATAAAGAACAAACATGAATACACTACATGTCACTACACACTGACCTAAAATACATGTAGTCATTGTGCAATATCCAATAGTGATTCTATGACTATCGCAGGAGGGGGGCAAAATCCGCCACATGGCGAAGAAGAGTTTTGCACTGGATCAAGGGCATGACCTATGACCCTTGTTAGCATAACTCTTTATCGCCAACCCCCAGGGCACTGCATTTGTGCCAGGGAGTTGGACAGCTGTTGGACCCGGCTGGACCCCGCCTTCTTCTGTTTCCCGTTGTGGAATGAGGGTATGCCTAGCTGCTGCCGCTCTTTTGCGCCGTCCTGGTGGCATCTTGACACACTCCAATAAAAAACACAATCATTAAGCAAATAATAATGTAGCGGTAAGTGGAACACAATGCCCACTGAACAAATTAGTAAGGCCAGGTTTAGTCGATAACATTCAGTGTATGGACCTCAGCATAAAAATAGCTGCTTAATATATACCAGAAATATATGTTCATTATATCTATATGAAGATATAGTGTCGCTATTTAGTATACCAGCATATAATATGTGATTCAACCGACACCTAAATGTATGCTAGCCTACCTGTAATACCAAGAAAACGCCTTTCTACCAAATGACACCACCGAGCCAGCCGTACCACATGTGGACTACCTGTCACACCCAGGGTTTCACCTAACCCATATGCAACTACCACAAGGATAGTACCTGGCAAAGCTAAAATCTCTGATATATTCACTGGCAGAGCGATAAGAACCTATCAGACTTGTAAGCTAGACATACCACATGTGTTATATCTGTCACACCCAGGGTGACCCTTACCCACATGTGACTAACACAACTATGGAATCCAGTCAAGCTAACCATACTGAACACAAACTGGTATTGTTACACCGGGAATGGCCCTAAACCTTTACCCTTCCATGACAGGGTACCTAACCCTCGACTTTGTCAAGGAAACTGTACCAAAACACAAAGTCCAAGTTCAACTTTTAGTTCTTAAGCCGATTTCATGTTATTTACAACTCGTTCGACATGAACGTTGTCTACACCCTAGCCAATATCACCGATACACACCTGTCTCCACGTAATCCGCCCGCTATACCCGGGCTCGACAGCACGTGTGCAGGCGAACCTGCCCGTTGTGAAAAGGCCATCTGATAATATGCACCATCACTACGAATTAAGTAAAACCTGTATAGTAATGTTCACAAATATGACCGACAAACTACCCAGACGCTAGTCTACATCTAGAAACACACAGTTAGGCTATAAATAGCCGTGCCAACCGGCCGCTTAGGTTACCCTAAAAAATTCACGCAACCACATGTTGGCTATAAATAGCGGTGTAAAACTGCCGCTTAGGCTATCCTAAAAACTGATACAATCACAATTAATTCTGACCAACTGCGTATTTACTCACTTTGTGTAGCATACCTAGCATCGACGATACGTCTGAATAGCTGCACCCCGAACACTGCGGACATATTTAGGCACACCGTACTGCTGATTGAGATGGACCCCATCGGGCGTAAAAATGTTAACTTCACACTGTTTCAGTCCCCTGTGCTTGAAGTAGTGAATACAATGACTATGCGACAAACGAGCCTTCAGTTCCCTATTCACTGTACATACTCTATCATTGTAGACCTCAACAGGAATGTGCCTCGTTGACTTACGAAATAGCAGTTGCATAACGCAAACCTGGCGTATTCCAAATCCGAACACCATCCACTCAGCGACGGCCACAATATTACTCGCGATCTTTAAGGGATCGGAATCAAAACAATCAACGTCATTTCCCCCAATTTGCAGTAGCACCGCATCAGGTCGCTCCAACGTCAAATGGGAAGAGAAATCAAGGGAAGTTAAGTCGCTCACTTTCCCGCCACCTTTTCCCATAAACTTGACCACCACTTCAGACTCGCTTAAGTTAAGATTTTCACAGCCGTTCCTGGGCCTAGAAACATCATCTTTCAATCGTCTGATATAGCTATGACCTAACACGGATAGCTTAACCGCCATACCATACGCACTGTGCCCCGGAAGGACAACAAAATCACTGAACTATGTCGACAATAAAAAATGATCGAAACTTTGTTCAAGTGACGCTATCGCCTGTCACGTGACATGTGTTCTTGCCTGTAAAGCAATAAACCGGTCACGGTATGTTTTAATTAATAGATGCAGAGGCAAAAGCAAGAAGTCCTTCCACCTATAAAAATAGTTCTACATAACATATGCAAATCCACACTATAAATGGAATTAAATTTACTTTGTATTTAATTATTATTTTATGAACCCTGTATACCACTCTCTATATAACATTCTTTATATACTCTGTATAACACTCTCTGTAAACTATGCATATCTCTCTTTATATTCTCTGTAAACCACTTCTTATATACCCTGTTTACTAGTTTTTTATAATCTGTATACAAATCATTATCTTTGTAAAAACATCTTGGTTATTTTTTTGAATAAACAAGAGGCACTGAGTTAGGACCAGTCTCCCGGGAAAATCCTAAAAAAGTATATCCAAATTTTGATGCTCAGCAATATATATACTACTACAGCCAGGTATTACACATGTAATTTCTACTACAGACAGGTATTACACATGTAATTTCTACTACAGACAGGTATTACACATGTAATTTCTACTACAGACAGGTATTACACATGTAATTTCTACTACAGACAGGTATTACACATGTAATTTCTACTACAGACAGGTATTACACATGTAATTTCTACTACAGACAGGTATTACACATGTAATTTCTACTACAGACAGGTATTACACATGTAATTTCTACTACAGACAGGTATTACACATGTAATTTCTACTACAGACAGGTATTACACATGTAATTTCTACTACAGACAGGTATTACACATGTAATTTCTACTACAGACAGGTATTACACATGTAATTTCTACTACAGACAGGTATTACACATGTAATTTCTACTACAGACAGGTATTACACATGTATATATTATCAAAGATAGGTATGACACATGATATATACTATCACAGACAGGTATTACACATGTAACTACTATCACAGACTGATAGAACATATGTATTTACTATCACAGACATATTACACATGTATTTACTATCGCAGACAGCTGATATAACACATGCAATTACTTACTACAGAGAGGTTCCTATATATATATTGCTGTTGTTGTTTTTGGAGGGAGGGGGTTGAATGGAAAATAGCTTTATTTATTTATTTATTTTCTCATTATATAAATATCTGTTTTACCATGATACCGATTGACGTCATAATTCTGTATTCTATTTCTGTTTCGTGCGAAAACGGAAATCTCACTTGCTATACAAGAATGTAAAATATTACTTCTTTTATTCCCGAAACATATACAACTTACACTACTAAACCATCACACCATTAAAAGTCCATTAAAAATCCATTAAAAAAAAACCACCAACAACATTAAAATGGCCTAACCCCTTAAAATAGACCATTAATTCTCGTTTGAAATTTGTAATGGCCATTACTGATTGACCATTAAATTCAGAATTATCCCATAAAAAAGCCATGAAAATGACTTTTACAGTCATAAAATTATTAAAGAAAACATTTAATGGCCATTAATTCTCGTTTCAATGACAATAATGGGCATTAATTAATGTATTTAATGGCCATGAACAGTAATCATCATTTTTTCATGGGCATTATTTTGTTGGGGGGTACAGTATTTTCTTTTTGGAGGAAGGTAATGGCCATTAATTCTTAATATTAAGATTTTCTTCTCATTTAATGGCCATGAATGTGAAGATTTTTCACATGCATGGTCACTATTTTTTTTTAATCATTGACAACGATTTTAATGGCCATTTAACCTGCAGCATTACGATTCTAATGGCCATTAAACCTGCAGCAACATTGTATTACATTTTCACCAGTAAAATATAAGAAATTATCAATTCGATAAAAACTCGTATTTTCATTGAAGTGCAGATATATACAGAAAGATATTTTCACAAGTAAGAATATATTAGGACTACTTTTTGTAAAGGTTAATTGTAATTATTATATCCCTGCAGTGCAAACTAAATTTGAAATAAAGAACTGAACAAAGACTGAAACTTTTCTTCAATTGTTTTTAATTTTTATATTGTTATTGAACAATATAATGCATCATGTAATGCATAAATTGTAATGCATAATATGCATAGCTTTTATTGCAGTGTGTTGAGGGCACTATGGTGTCATAGTGTTGTGGAAGGATGGTAACAGTGCCAGAGCCGGAGGCGAGGGCTCTATTATATATATATCTTCCTGAGACAACACTATGCCACAATATATAGTGCCCTCAACACACTGCAATAAGAGTGGTAAGTACATATTGTATATCACATGACACTAAGGATTCTATCATCTACGTATATATATATATATATACGTATACGGTAGCAAAAACATTGGCGTCAACAATACCACTCTGCATTTTCTTTGTTAGCGACACATTTAACGGGAAACTATGGATTCCGGAACAAGCGATAGTGCAGTGAGAAACAGCTCTTATAAGTCTCTGATAATGACCAGCAGTCATCGTAGATTTTAACATGTACATGTATAGGGTAAACATGGGTAGGTTCGGACAGTATAATAAGGCATCAAAACCGATTTTAAGGAAGGGTCTGTGTCCATCTTTTGCTTTT
>NW_018403431.1:304110-362871 GCF_002113885.1 Mizuhopecten yessoensis | reverse complement strand
TATATATATATATATATACGTATACGGTAGCAAAAACATTGGCGTCAACAATACCACTCTGCATTTTCTTTGTTAGCGACACATTTAACGGGAAACTATGGATTCCGGAACAAGCGATAGTGCAGTGAGAAACAGCTCTTATAAGTCTCTGATAATGACCAGCAGTCATCGTAGATTTTAACATGTACATGTATAGGGTAAACATGGGTAGGTTCGGACAGTATAATAAGGCATCAAAACCGATTTTAAGGAAGGGTCTGTGTCCATCTTTTGCTTTTTTATTATTTCACTTTCTTTTCCCTCTGTAGTTACATACAAATGTAACCAGATTGAGCCATCTGTTACATCATGGCCTGTAACTAATGGTAATGACAACGAATTTACATGGACATACTGATTTTTTACATGATTATCTGAGGAGATAAACCACAAACCACTCTCAACGTCATATTCTGTATCTTGGAACATTTCAACACATGCTACAGTGTCACTTTCATTTTTGTCATTAATATGTTCCATAAAATACTGTATCCTTCCATCAAAAGCTGCAAATTTGTTATTGATTAATTTGTGGCTAGGATTACCTCTGTCATTTTCTACATACACATAAGAGGAAACATTTTTGCGATTGCCGGTATGTTGTTCACATGACATACAACAGTATTTCACCTTTCTGTTAAACTTTGAATGGTTGACATTAACAGACTTTGAAATTTTCCCCACAGTACAACTGTCTTTGGCACATTCATGTGTACATTACTTATGTACAACCCTCAATTTTCGTTGTCCTAAAATTATTTTGTTTTTCTCAGAAATGCTTCTTTCTGATTCATGATTAGCACTTTCAACATCTTCAAGTTCTTGATATAAAGCTGATTCAAGATTGGAGTCCATGTCAATACGACCAGTGGATATCATAAACTGGCACCAGTCATACAGAAGGTAGGTTTCAATGGCACTAGCCTCCGGATGACACATATTAAGAGTTCTTTTGCAAATCCAGCTATTGAATCTCTCAAACACATACATCCATGTCCCATAGACTGGACCGAATACTCTAATTCCTTCTATGACATGATGTAATATGTGTGTTGTGATATTTTGTAAAGCAATCGGAAAGTCTCGTTCCAAGCATGCAAGAGCAATATTCAGTTCCTCTTCAATCTTGTCCAGGTCATCAAAACACTGATTTTCACTGCACATACTTGCGAAACAATCCAACAACATGAATAATGTCCTTCGTTGGTTTGTTCCCAGTAACTCCCTGAGGCAAAACTTCAATATTCCCTGAGATGCGACTTGCTTCCAGTCATGCGATTTTAAACTAAAAGTCTTTGAAAAGAAAGCTGCAGATACTTAACCAAATCCTTCTGGCAGAGTTAGTGATAACGCACGATCATTAGCTATCTTTATTTCTTCATCAGACAGAAAAAAGGGAAATTCAGCTCTATCCGTTTCCTGTTTACTTTCATTTTCGACTTCATTTGCAGATTGTCCAGTTGACTTTCGCTTTCTCTTCTTGGCTGAAGTTTTTGATGACTGATTATTTTGATCCAGTGGGGTACCAGTAAAATTTGAAAAACGTTCATAGTGTTGCTCAGCACTTGCTAACTTCTCTTTGTTCACATTTTTACGGCTAATAAGATGAATTATGTTCTGTATTACATCTTTGATGGTGTGACATGCATCAGGAACACATTCCTCTAGTCTGTTGTGATCCGTTAGTTTTTGTAAAGGGTATTTGCCTTTGCAACCAGTTGCCTTTGATACAGCTTTTGCTTGGGTTTTATTTTGAGCACTTTCAAATGCTTTTCTATATTCCTTCTCCTTCTCAATCGAACGTAGCTCAGGCTTGCAAGTGTTATCTACTTTCTTTTCACAAAAGTTTGTGACATCAAATCTGATAGGATTGTCTTTCTGTAAATATGACCGATTATTCAGGTAAACAACCTTCTGCAATTGAGCACAGTGAAAACCGTTCACATTACACCAATGACATCCGAGTAAGCTTCCACTGCCATGTTGGTGGAATAGCTTTGATAATCCTGGATAGTCCAACACATAAAGTAATAGCTTTAACTTGACATCCACTGGAGCTTTACTGTAAGCAGAATACATTGTGCAACCAGTTAGGGAGAGTAATTCGTCTACAAGTATTTCCACATAAGTATCAATATTGGAATCAGAATGGTTTTTCTTCCCCTTGATGATTCCTACCAGCATGATATTCTTGAAGCAGTGCCGCACTTGTCGTGGCAGGTTCAAAATTGTCATCATCATTGGGGTCATGGAATAAATTACATCAATGTTATGATACGGATTAACTCCGTCAACCTCAAGTGCAAAAGATAGTCCCAATTTATCACCTCTGAAGTAGCCACTTTCTGCATATACTTCCTTCCACTTAGGAGTCATGAATATCCCACATTTGGTTGTTTTTCTGAAGCACTTCATTTGTTGAACCTGGATGGCTTTGAACTATTTTGCATAAATTTTCCTCCCCATAGATCCAAGCTAACCTTTGTCCAATAGGAATATAATGAAATGTTCTCCTAGGTGTTTTGTTCTTTTCATTCTTGTACCTATTTTCAGAACAGGTAGGACACTTTGTAAGGTGTGCATATTTGTATTTGTCACTGTTTCTGTACACGATGCAATCATTTGGACAGACATGGAAAGTAACTTTATCTATAGTGTAATCCTTTACCATTGCTGTCGCCTCACGATATGAAGATGGAAGATACTCACAATTTGACACAAGCCTCTTTTGTACTTTTAACATATTACTAAATGCTTCCTTACTCATACCCGGATGTGATGTAAAAACACTCAAATTCATAGCAATCCACTGTAAAACAGTCAGGTCAGATCCAGGTCTCTGTTTCATAGCTACTCCAGAAGTATACAAGCTACTGTCATAAGAGAAATACCATTTCCCATTTTCAATAATGTCTTTCTGAACATGAATCCATGATTGTTTGGTTTCTTCATACCCATCACTGCTTTCAGGCGTTTCAGGGTCAGAGTATGAATCTGTCAAGTCCTCATTTTCAGAGGATTCTGAATTTGATTCCAAGGTATATGTAGTTTTTCTGGAATGTGACGTCTGTACTTCCATATCACTGAAAAATAATTTTTAAAAATTAGTTTGAACTCAAATGGTTTAGATAATCTAAATATGGACACAAGCATAATTTATATATCCATATCTTAAATGTTATCAATGACGACTTAAAGTAATATTCACCATACTAAAATTATTTCATTTTCCCATGACGACTGGTTACCAGTAGATATATCCAATACCGTAATAATTTTAATAAGTCCATGATATTTAGTATCATTCCATATTTGATAACTTACATTCAATCGATGTACAATATAATGTGTGTCATTATATTTGTCATGAATACTTCACTATTGAAAGTTTGATGATAAAACATGGCAAAACTGGCAGTGTTGTTTCGCAAGAAAAACAATTAATTTGTCGGTTCCATGGCAGCCCACGCTCACGATACATAAAATTTCCCTCTTCTTTTGTTTTTCTTTATATTGTTTTTTTCTTTTTAAATGTAGAATACATTGATCATTAAGGGAATTTTTGTACCAAAACAGCTTTAAAGTGAAACTCACCTATCGTCACTATCAGAATGTGCAGCTTTGGCCTCCTCATAATCATTAAAACCATATGTTTCATGTTCAGCAGCTCTAGTACCAGAAGAGCTGGAATAAAATAATACAATAAAAGTTAATATATTTCATCAATTCACATTATCACAATAGATGGATATCATTATGTGGTCATCAAATTATTCAGAGCAAGCCAACGTAGACAGTTATATGATGAGTTATTGTAAGGGAAATTATCGTAATTTTGTAAAAAATAAATTGCATTTGAAATGCTTTTACTTTCCTTTTGTATCATTATGTTTACAGTATGTTTATATCATTCATGGATGTACATATGTCTGAGTGTACACCGTTGTATTTATATACTGTATTAAATATTTACATACTGTCTGTTGTTCAGATTTGCATTACGATTTTGTATTTAAATTCTATTTTATTGACAAAGAGTTTTATTCTATTACAATGATTTAGATTATCAGGTTGCGACAATATTTTAAATAAAAAGACAGATTAATATAACAGTGACGTTGTGTTACATGATACGAAATGACACAATTAAAAAAAAACAATCTTGGTTTCCACGAATACATGGCAGAAATATTTTTCGAGATACGTCGCTCTGTCAGGCTTACATTAATTGGCAACTTGTTAGATCGGTATTGTATTGTTTATGGATATATATAAAGATGTTATTCTTTGTAAAACTCCGATCGTGATCAACTGTCAATGCAAACACGTGAATGTTACCTTTTCTGCAAATTCTGGATGTGGATGGCCCCCAACTTCGATATCGCTATCGCCCTCCTCCTCCGATTGGAATTCAGCGATTCCATATTTCCGCGTATGTTGTAATCTTAGATAACTTGATATGTTTGGTCCTTCTCCTTTACATAAATTGCAAGTGCATTGGCTAGACATTCATCATTTATTTCCTTCGTTGAGCTGCAGCTTCGTATATAAACCCGTTTACGTGCACTACGGCCTAACCCCCACATCCCTTGGCCGAGGGACGTCACATGTGTCGGGTTAGTGGAATTGTACAACATTTTGACTTATAAATCTGTCAATATTTGTTGGCCTGTAGTGATATTATTTGACTAGCACAACATCGGTCACTAAAGTCTAAACTACATTTTGTATAAATACATGTAGCATATATATATCAAGAAAAACTACTTTAATCCTACCAAATAACATAATTTAAATATAATTTTATTTTACTTTCAGAATTTCTTGCGAGTCGAGGTGAACAGCCGGCAGATGATGCAGAGACAAATACGACAGGGTTAATGACGCCTTCAACCCGTAGTCCACCGATCGCGAGCACGTCTTTAAGTCCTGTGTCAAGTCCCTCGTTAAGCCCTCCTACTGAAACCATGCCATTTACAGCTGAAGAGTTGTTCAGGAAGAAAATCCGAAGAGAGAAACCAGGGCCCCCACAAAAGCAATTTTCTGCAGTGTTGAGGGATTGTGCACTGGCCGCACATATCTGGAAAAATGCGCCGAAACTAGAGGAAATCCCTAGTCGAAAACGTGAAGCTTTTTTTGAAAAATTCCTGGCTCAGTTGCCCCAGCTTTCCACTTACAAAACCGGGGTTTGGAAACGTCTTGGTAGGCATTTGCAGAACAGAAGGAAGTATTTATTAGACAAATTTCTGGGGAAACGAAGTTCAGAGAAAAAGGGTATATCATCATCAGGTGCAAGATCGCCAAAACAGAGGACAACCCCAGCAAAATCGTCGAAACATCTTAAATCATTGAATTCGCAGAAATTTACTCAATCGCCCAGACATGTACCCAAGACACCAGGTAGATCAGATGCAAGATCCCCAAAATATCGCAGGACAACCCCAGCAAAATCGGCGAACATCTTTAGACTTTGAAGACAACCCCAGCAAAATCGCCCAGACAAGTCGCACCAGCTAATTATAAGACAAGTCGGACTCCAGAGAAGTCTAAGTCAACTATAGTACGGCCTCTATTTAGAGACGAAGTTTCGAATGGCCATTCCCATGGGTCGAAAGTGGTCATACAGTCTAAGAACAAAGAGAACATTGGAAAAGGCATTGTACTGGTGGTGTCCGGAGTATTCGCAGAAGTCTGCCTCCTTTCAAAGAATACAAATGTGCAACTAACCGACATTGAGTTATATGAAGCATCCAATGGAAGTGAAAGTTTTGCAGATCTCAAAATACATCAAAAGTTTGTTTGGAAATTGGATCTATTAGTGGTAGAAGGTATCCAAAAAAGCAAGAACAAGGACAGAAAAAGCAAGAAGGACGAAAGCGATGACACAGGATCCGGAGCGAACCTTATACCGATGGCAATGTCCCCCCCTTCTCACGTAATACGATGTGCAGAAGTTAAAGAGAAAACTTCATCGCCTTCGGACTTGCAGCTGGTTCTTATGGAATGGTCTGCTGGGGAGATTTATATGGGAATTCTCCTCTTGTCATTTAATAAAGTATTGAACTGCAAGAAACCCATAATCCGCGTCACCGACGTAGAAGGTTACGATTTCAACATTCTTTGTACAAGCAAGGAGAAGATTGACAATGCCATGCTAACTATAAACCCAAGAGATGTGCAGAAGAATCCGGACATGGATTTCCTGGTTTGGAAGTCACCCAAGGAACTTTACAACATAACTGGTGAAAAGTCCTACACTATCAAGATTGATGACCAATCAACCTTCATTGCAGGCATGAAAACCGCCGTTGTGAAGTATCTGGCCTAGCTACTGACATTATAACCTAGATACAAAAAATCCCAGGACCGGAAATTGACTTGCAATAAGTGTATCAGTTGGACAAAATTCAAAATAGTCAACAATATTGGATTTTAGATCTTGAACATTGTTTAACTTTTATCATAAATATATCCACATGCGTTAAACATGTCAAATTCGTGTGCATTATTTTCATGTTGACTTTTGATCCTTAAAACCAAAATTGAAAATAGGGCCATCCTTAAAAAAAAAATTGTTTGCAGTTTTCCTATATATACTGTACATGTATAGCTACTCACATTTTTTTCAGTGGGTAGGTATGTGTACGTAGGTAGGTTTAATATTAATTTTGTGAAATGTCAGATATCTATATGTTAAAATCATTAATTTTATACGGTTTTTCACCCCAATTTTGTTGCCTTCATAATTTCAGTTCATTCTTATGGAATAGACTGCTGGGGAGATTTATAGGAATTTTCCTCTAGGCATTTAATCATGTATTGAACCGCAAGTAACCCATACTCCAGATTACATATATAGACGGTTCAGCTTTTGACGTTCTTTGTACCAGCAATGAGAAGATTGACAATACTATGCTAGCCATAAACTACAGAGATGTGCAGGATAATTCGGACATGGATTTTCTGGTTTGGAAGCTTAAGTCGTCCGAGGAACTTTACAGTATAACCGGTAAAAAGTCATACAACATTATGATTGATGTCCAATCAACCTTCATTGCAGACATGAAAACAGCCGTTGTCAATTCAAGTATCTGGTCTAGCTATATATAACAAGTGATAGTTTAACTATGTGCTAATTTTTGTGCAAGTCGAATGGGAAACTGCAAACATTTTTTTTGGGGGGGGGGGGGGTAGATTTACAGGGGTGTACACATGTACATGTAATTCCATTACTAGGCATTAGCCTACCAGGTTATTTTGTTGCAAATGGTTTCATTTTATTTATTTTGTTTTTCTTCGGAGGTACCGACATCCAATCACCGTTGTCCATCAAGTCAGTAGTCTAGATCTTGGACAATTTCTGTCTCTATTGTCTCTCTGATTTCAATCTAGATGTCCTCCGTCATAGTATATTGGATTATTGCTTCTTTTTTTTTTCAAAAACAACAAAAATCAAATTCCAACATGTACAAATTTATTTGATTGAACATAAGAATTGTTTCAACAGTGGTGCTATAATTAGTGGGGACATGACATCCTAAAGAACATGTATATATATGCTAATTCTGTGCTAATTCTGTCTCGGGGCAGGGCTTTATGGCATCTCCCACTGTGCCAACTGGCATATATAGTATCAATGTCAATCTTGAATTAATTCAATGATGCGTATGTTTATTTGATAAAATAAACAGATGTGACATATAATGTGTATTGTCTCGATCTAAATGATTTTTCTTTTTTCCATTGGTAATTTGACTTACATGATCATTAGGCAAAATAAAATAAAAATGTTGTGTTTTTGGCTCTGAAATAAATAAGGTAGCATACAAGGTTGGAAAATCCTTGATTTTTTTATACACAGTGATTGGTCTATTTTCAGGTTATGTTTATCCTCAATAGTGACATTTTTTGCTTTTTGTCAAAATCTTTTTTTTAAGGCCAAATGCCAAAAATGTTTAGGGTCGGCCTCAAAAAACTGGGTTAGGTATGTATAGCAGGGAAAGCGGAAACACAACATTTTTTTTTTTTGCCTCTACCTAAATAACATGTTAGTCTGGAGTTATTTTGATTTTAAGTACATTAACATTTAGTTTTGTAAGGATGTTGTATAACAAACATAATGGCGTAATTACACAAGGTTTGTTAAATTTAATATCACAGGATCAAGCTAATTAAGGCAACAAGAAAATGGTCAGACCTTTAGTATCAACATTCTTTAATGGCCATTAAATTTATTCGGTGTGGTCATACAGAATAAATATAATGGCCATTAGATAATAATTTCTGTGCCATTAATCCAAAGCTAGACCATATTTTAATAGCCATAACATTTTGTCATCACCCTTTAAATTCACTAAAACTTTTAATGGCTCTTAAATTTAGCCATTTTAATGGCCATTTACAGCTTAACGGCCATTATATGACAATTAAAAAGCCATTCCCAAGAAAACAGGTAATTCATTAATGGCCATCAATTACTTAAGTCATTGCCATTACTATAATATGTTAATGGCCATTGATTTAATGGGTTTCCCCATTAATCTGACTCTTAATTGTAGCCATTTTAATGGCTTTTTAATGGTGGGTGTTAATGGTTTATTAATGGCTTCTGGTCATGGCTTTTTCATGGTCAATTAATGGTGCACTGTTTGGTAGTGTTATACACCTTCTGCAACTAGAAGACTATCTCTTAATTATTAAAACAATATTATAAACTTTAGATATCAATAATTAATCTAATCGACTTTAATATCGAGGCGCCAGGGATTTCTCCGAGATCAGGTGCGCTCACTTCCGGTAGATTGTTTATATTTGCTACGGAAGGTGACAGACGAGGTGGCTACGTAAAAAATGTGATACCTGCAGTAATAGACGATTAGTTCAGTCACTTCTCTCTCGTTTCTTTGGTTTGTAATCGTGCTAAATGTTGGCCAGGTTCAGGCGGGTGGGACAAGGGGTACAGACTAACTTACACGTGTAATTACACTTCCAGTTTCAAAACACAAATAGATCTAAGTCAATCGGCAATTCATGTTTTCTGCACTTCAATAATATCAACGTGCATTATCTTAAGAATGTTATTATACATTTTCTTAAGCATAATCACAGGGGCCTGTGTTATGACAGTGGCGGATCCAGAGGTGTTGCCCTAGTTGCCCGGGCAACACCCTTTTTTCTGTCCAAAAATAATCTGGACCAATTGCAAAGGTTGTTGAAGTTTTCCTATATTTCACATGGGATTTCCTTCTAATAACAACCATCCCTTGAACTCTGATTTTCTATAGCTTCCCCTTGCCAGAAGCCTAAATAGGGTGTTCTCGTTTTCCGAACTTTTTTTATAACTTAGGAAAGTGTTGATTTAGGTAGACAATGGCAAACCAATTATAGTCTGTTTCATACTTACCCCACAGGTAACTTACCCATGTGAAAGTTACCTGTGTGAAAGTTACCTGTGTGACTTGTAGCTTTGTTGAATATGTTGGGTATAAATAAGGATTTAATACTTTTTGGGGGGGTTCAAATATCTTTATATATAATCGATATTTTTTTATACTTATACATATGTCGAGTTTACAGTCAAATATTGACATTACACTTTTAAACAGATAATATAGAATATAACACCACTACATAAGAGTTCACAATCGAGTATTTCACTACTTATACATAATGATTACATTTCAATTATATTACAATTTTTAAACATACAACCGTCAATGCATATTAATTGTATTAATTTATATTACACTGTTTAGGCCACCAAATACAAGACAAGTTTAATATTACATTTCAAAACATGTTAAGAAGTTAAATCCATTAATATAAACTGTACATTACATTTACTAATCACACAATACAAATACATTAACAATATTCACATATTAAGAATAGTACAGTTTAGTAATAGCAATCTCAAATTGTCCGCCTTCAAATGTATATCATATCTCCAATTTAAAGTTCAAGTCCAACAGCCAAGAGGCAAACATTTTTGTTGTTATCTATCCCAAATGTAAGAGATGTGATGCTGCATTGGCGTACTCCATAAGATCCATCGTCTGGTTCTCAAGGCGCTCCTTCAGCTGAGTCAGTCGGCTGCTGGTGTTTCGGTATCGTTTCTCGCGTGGTCTGTTGACTTCTCCTGCATCTAGTTGTATCTTGTTGAATTCGTTGGCTGCCTGAATCTCATGGAACACTCTGATGATGGCGAAGATGTTTGGGTGTGCATGGTGAACCTTCTTCAACTTCCCGTGCCAGGCCTCTAGGTGATTGGTGGTGCGAGGTCCTTCAGTATTGTAATGGTTCCAGATATGACGATCTCCCTCGATCCACTTGATTACGACGTAGTATGTGAATGGTGTTGTGTTCACGGGTAGGTCAGCATCCACAGGTTCACCTAAANGGGGGGGGGGGGGGGAGGGGCACCATGGGTAACACTGCGGCCAAGCGCACAAGTCGATTGATGTTGTCGTTCTCTTTCCGTCAATCAGTCCGTGGATGGTGTATACCTGATAGAAGAGCTTAGGGTATGTGAAGAAAGTTCCATCACAGTACAGGTTGTCAGCATTGGCAAGAACGAAAAGGTTGTCCATAGGAGCGAAGATGATGATCCGTGAGTCATCTCCATCCTCAAAAAGCAGGAACTGTTCCCTGGCAGTGACAATCCTCTCGCTGGCATCATTCCATTCGTCGGTCCGGAGCTTGGTCACTTCCTCGTTGTAGATGCTCGGTATTGGCGTAATCTCTGATTTGGATCTGTTGTGTATGCTGTCCATAATCTCTCTGGCGATGACGTTGGCATGGTCTGAGGAATGGGTGTGCTGGCGTTGTCCAAACCGTACAGGAATATCATCGAGTGTAGTCAGTGTGGCAGGGCAGGTGGCATCAACACAGGTCCAGTACGTCCTCTCACCTCTGTTGTTCTTAACACTATAAATGTAACCATCATATGCAAGACCTCGTCCGCCACGTTTGTTTCTCACAAACTTGACCTGAATCTGTGCATTCGCCATGGTCTCGTAGTCAAGTAGTGGGTAGTAGTCTCGTAGTTTCGTAAAATAGAATTTGCGTAGATACTCTAGATTCACTGTACATGTAATACTGCTTGAGCTGTACAGTGGGATATGACTGCCCCAGAATAATTGTTTGCTAAATATAACCAATTTGGCTTTGATAATCATCATCAGCTTGGATCTAAATTAGGAGTGCTTAAATAATGGTAACACTCATCATCATCTCGGTAATTAGCATAGGCTGTGATCACTTTTTGCTCACCTGGATGGAAATGATAGCTTGGATAATTATAGATGTTCAATGATTTTTATGATAGTTATAAGATACTTATAACATCTAGGAATTTTAATTAATTAACTGAATAATAAACTGTTAAACACCAAACTCTTAGTCACACATTACATTCTTACATTTTGGAAAAGGTACATGTAATGTAGGCATCTTATTAAATGTTACAATAATAAAGATTATTCGATAACTATTTATATTAATATTTTTAAAGTACTAGAAAAGGAAATAACACATTTCATCTTATCATATCAGCAGCACGAGGACTACAAAATGGATACATTTAATACTGAATATATATATTTGGCCAAATACAAATCAATTGGTACTGTATATATCTTCGGTGATTTTAATGCCAGAACTGGTAATAGAAATGATTATATTTCTGATGACCATTTACAGGATGGTATCGCCAAAGCATTGGGAAATTTGATTAAGTATACAGCGGATCCTGATCTACCAAAACGTCAAAATATGGATAGTTCTGTTAATACTTTTGGTAGGAAGCTTATCGATTTATGCAAATCTTTGGGTCTTCGTATCCTAAATGGACGTCACCCTAATGATGAACACGGAAGTTTTACATGTTATAACTCAAACGGCAGAAGCCTAATTGATTATTTGCTTGTTGATGTGTATAAATATGATATGTCCAGCGTACATAAATTTATCTCTGGTCAGTTTAATACTTTTTCTGACCATTCCCAGGTCTCTTTTTACTTGAATTTAAAATGTATTAATCCGAGTAACAAAACATCCCTTGTTTGTGATAATGAAAAGACACCATGTAAAACTGTCAAATGGAATAATACAAATACTGCTTTGGTCTTAGAGAGTCTCCAAGACAATATTGAACTGATCAACGATAAACTAGACGTGACTTTTGCTAGTCACGAGGATGTTAACAATTGTGTAAATGATATATACAAGATTATAAATGATTGTTCTTTGCCGTTTTGTGATGTGAGGGTAAACGCATCTATTAATGTAAATAGCCGTAAAAATGTAAATCACCAAACCGACAAACCATGGATTACAGAAAATTGTAAAACATTTGTATAATAAATATAAACGGTCATTGTCACCATCACATATTGATCACTTCTTACAAGAAAATGGAGTTACAGCCGGAACGTCAATGCAAACGACACGAAGGTGACATGCTGGAAATGTTAAAAAAATCGAACCCCAAGAAGTTCCACAAACTATTTAAAAGCAATCAAGCCAATGGGCAAATTTAAGTTTATCAAACGAAGATTTTTATACTTATTTTAAAAATCTAACGATGAGAAATAATAGTGATGTAGATGACAGCGAACCTAATATCGACGAGGCCATCTACGATGAATTAGACAAAGATATTGATAAAGATGAAATATTAAAAGTCATAAACAATCTAAAAAACAACAAAAGTTGCAGTGAGGACTTACATGTAATAATCAATGAAATTTTTATCAAAGGAAAAGATATTTTGTTGCCTTGTATGGAAAAATTGTTCAGTGTGATTTTTAAGTCCGGGCATTTCCCAGAAGCATGGTGCAAAGCTTGTATTGTTCCAATTCACAAAAAGGGCAACTTACATGACACCAACAATTATCGTGGCATTTCGTTAGTTAGTTGTTTTGGAAAAGTTTTTACGGGCGTTTTAAATACCAGAATATTAAATTGGGGAAAACAAGTACGGTATTCTAACTGACGCAGTTTGGTTTCAGACCTGGAATGTCAACCACTGACGCCATTTTTGTTTTACAAACCCTTATAAATAAGTCCCTACAAAAGAAAAAGCGTTTGTACTGCTGTTTTGTAGACTTTAAAAAAGCTTTTGATTTTGTTAATAGAAGCAAGTTATGGTGTAAAATGATCAATTGTGGTATCAGAGGTAAGTTTCTTCAAATTTTGATTGACCTATATAATAATGTTAAATCATGTGTAAAGTATAATGGAGTCCTAAGTGATAGTTTTTGCAACAAGATTGGACTTTTACAGGGCGAAGTACTGTCAACAGTTTTATTTTCTTTATATGTTAATGATTTTGAGATCAATTTCATAAAAGACAATTTTCTAAGTGTAGAACTGCAACTTATAAACCTATTTTTGATCATGTATGCAGATGACATGGTGCTGCTATCAGAAACACCAGAAGGTCTCCAATCTATGCTGGACTC
This sequence comes from Mizuhopecten yessoensis, assembly GCF_002113885.1. NCBI lineage: Eukaryota > Metazoa > Mollusca > Bivalvia > Pectinida > Pectinidae > Mizuhopecten > Mizuhopecten yessoensis. The sequence goes on along the minus strand of NW_018403431.1, from coordinate 349,369 downwards.
CTTACAGGATTATTGTAACACATGGGATCTGAAAGTCAACATATCTAAAACCAAAATAGTTGTTTTTAGAAATGGTGGTAACTTACGAAATAATGAAACGTGGTCTTATAAAGATACAAACATTGATATCGTGGATGAATTCAAATATCTAGGTATGCTTTTTAATCATAATGGAAAATTTCTTAAAGCACAGAAGCACGTGGCTGATCAAGGAAGAAAGGCACTGTTCGCCTTACCTTTGTAACATCTTCATTACGCAATTATTGTTTTAATATTGAAACTCAGTGTACTATTTTTGACTCTTATGTAAACAGTATTTTGTGTTATGCCTCAGAAATCTGGGGATTTCACAAAGCACCTGATGTAAATAAAGTTCATTTCAATTTTTGTAAACAAAATCTGGGAGTCAGACAATGCACTAAAAATGATCTGGTTTATTGTGAACTTGGTAGATTCCCCCATATAGTCCAAAGGAAATTGAGGATTTTTAAATACTGGTTAAAAGTGAAATGTAGCGATAACTGTATATTAAAAGTTTGCTATGACTAGCGTATAAGCGGTAATGGTGACTGGTTAATTAATATTAGGCAAGAATTAGCTAGTATGGGTTTGGAGTATATCTTTGAGGAAAACTTATCTATTAATATTGCGGCAAAGATTATAGAACAAAGATTGCTCGATGTTTCACGACAAAGTATGTTAACAAATATTTCAAATTCTTCAAAGGGGTATTTATATCAACACCTGATAGACAATGTCGACTTACAGTTTTATTTGTGTAAGCCAATCAAATCAAAATTCAAGAGTCAAATTACTCGCTATAGACTGTCCTCTCACAGTTTAAATATTGAGGTCGGGAGGCGGAATAATATAAACCGTCATAATCGACTGTGTACTAGATGTAATCTAGGCGACATTGAAGATGAGTTTCATTTTGTTCTCAAATGTCCATTTTATGAAGTTGAAGTCCGGGTGTGTTTAAGCTAACTCAACTATTAAGTACCAATAATGTAAGGGAACTTTTTAATCTTGAAAAATATTTACATTCGGCAACAAGTGTACGTAAAGAGTCACTCTCCTCTTAACATATGTCCATATGTTATTCTGTATTGTATTGCATAACATGTTGTACTTATTTTGTAATATATGTATTAAACCCATGAGTCAGTTGACTTGAGGTTAATAAAATAATAATAGATATTAAGTTCAACGTACTGACTTTACCTAATCTTATTGTTCTAATATCACGGTGTGGTGATCACCCTGTCAGTTGGGAGAGGACTATACCAAGTATTAAAATTAGGTATATAGGTAAAGTGTTATTTCAAAGGTAGAGTCTATTTCATGATAGATCGATATACCTGTATTTTAACCTGTGGTTTAAAGTACACATGGTCACCAGGAGTGATTTATTATACCAATTAAACATATGAATTTCAAAAATGTCAAAGACAATGTAGCACCCTCCTTAGCATCACTTTATCAGGTTGGTAATGACCAATGCTGGCATCAAAGCCTGGCATGTACATCCTTTTCTTAAGGTATTGCTCTTGTACATACGTACGGTATGCATACTTTTTCACAATAAAAGATAAACAGTTCAATCATAATTCATATTTATGACAAAATAAATTAAGATTTAATTGCCAAAATGCTGGCCTAAACTGCATGTACATATAGATTCACGCGCATTATAAGGTGAATCTTCAGAAAGGCCCCTCCCCCCAAACTTTGACAAGTGACCATTTTAAGGGCCTGACACAAACATCAATAGTTCAACCAAAATCCAAAAATCTACATTTTGACCATTTGTTTTTACAGAATTTGCTAACACTCGCTCCGCTCGGCCATCATGAAATATAAATACTCTACGTTATAAAATATAACCTTGAATAATACCGCAAACTCAGAAATATTTGTCAATGGAAATAATGTCCGAAAAATTCTTGCTTTCTACGCTCGGCAGAGCTTAAAATAGTTTAGAATTACATCATCAGATTTTTTTTTTTTTAACTCGCTCCGCTCGGCGGATAAATTATAAATGTCCAAATCTCAGAAAAGGGAAGTTCTATATAGTATTTGGTTGATAGAACTGACAAGACAATACTTATTTAAAAGTTCTAGATAAGGGCAAAAATCTGTCTTTTTCTGAGTTAAAGGGGCTGGTCGGGGAAAAAATGTCATATTTGCTAAAATGGCATACACATGTTTAAAATACCTTCTTATGAAATATACCGATTCAAATTTTGCTGAAATTCACTCCCTAAGAGTAACAATTATAATCATATTAAAGAAATCCTAAATCGTCACCTGACAGTCTAAAACTCTCAATTGACCCAAATCAGTGATGTGATTTTACCGCATGCGCGTCATCAACAAGGCCAAATGTAAACATCACGGCGAAAGAAAAAGATGCATGCAAAAGTTATGACAGGCACGAGGTATCAATACCGTTATATACAACAACAACATATAGTTAGGAATACTACACTTGCATCATACATGACCTTTGAAAACAATTATTTACGTATAGTATTGCTGTCTTGTCCGCTAGTTGAGTCCGACATGGCTATCTTCACTGCCTCACTTTCGAAACAACCACGTGACATATATAAATAGATCTGCGCTAAATTTACGCGGGGCTTCCCCGAGATTTCAGTGGTCAAAACTGGACATTGCAAGCAGAAATCGACCATCATATTGCCGTGGTATAACTTTTGGAAAGCCAGAGAACGCATTTAGACCCATTTATTTTGTTTTTGTTTTCCCCGACCAGCCCCTTTAAACATTTTGGGCAACACCTTTATATGAACCTGAAAGAATAATGTTAACCGAGGCGAAGGCGAGGTCAATATCACTTGTTCAGGTTGATATCACATCATATTTACCAGCGCAAAAGCCCATAACTGTTTTATTATATGGTTCCACAATAAAATAAAACAAAACAAAACTAAAGTTCTGATTTTTGTATGCGAGCCTCCGTGTAAAATTTAGCCAGGTTTGAATACAACAGAACATCATTGTAGCTTTCGAAGGCATCGTCTAGATTCTTTTTCTTAAGGTCAGCATGGAGGACATGCACTGCGTGTTCAGTATATATATTTAAAAGATTGTTTAGAAAAATAGAGCAAAGTTCTTATAGAATGGTTTGATTTTAATGGTATGAAGGCCAATCCAGAGAAATTTCAGGCAATATGTTTTGGCAAAAAGAATAGTAACACTATCAAATTTTTTAATATAGAAAGCCTTGAGATTATATGTGAAGACAATGTGAAACTGTTAGGTGTGGATATTGACTTTCTTCTTAAACTTGATGTACATATATCTCGACTTTGCAGAAATGCTGCTAAACAACTTGCTGTTTTAAACCATTTTTAAGTCTTTTATTCTATCAAATTTTAACTATTGTCCACTTGCCTGGCACTTTTGTACATTGACAAATACTCGAAAAATGGAAAAGTTCAGAAACGAGCACTTCGTTTTATTGAAAATGATTATGTTTCCCAAGTCATTGATATTCTTAGAAAACACAAACTTGATTTTTTACATGTAAAACGTATGAAAGATATGGCGTCTGAGGTTTTTAAAATTTTAAATGAAATTTCTCCATCAATTTTACAATATCTTGTTGAGAGGAAAGAAGTTTTTTTTCAAACCTGAGACAAGATAACCTGGTAAAGATTCCAAAGGTGAACACCTTCACATATGGTAAGAGATCTTTCCGATTTGCTACTTCCCGGGTGTCGAACAGCCTACCAAATGAACTTCGATTAGCTGAAAACTGTAAGTCGTCTCGTGGGCTGCTCCGCACCTTGAACAATAATGTCTGCTCATGTGCTATCTGCACACACCATATAGTGTGAGTTGTCCCCCTTTGGAATCTACCTTCATGTTTTATACTACAACTATTTAATTTCACTGCTGTTTGTGTTATTTAATTTAATATACTTCAGTTATATACTTATTATATAATTGTTATTTATTTTAGATTTGAGCTCCATTATTTAAAAGATCATTACTGTTTTACAAAATCATAATTATAGCTCTGTTTCTATTTATGACTTCATTGTCTTTTTTTAATTCACACTATATTAGTGTATATCCTGTAATTTTTAACACTTTGCTGCATTAGCATATCTGTACATTACACTAGTATAGTGTCGTAACTTGTCTTTTGTAACACTTGTGTGACATTCAAGTGTGATATCATATGCTCAACTGTATAATTTTAGCATATCTAATTGGAATTGTTGTCCTGTTTTTATATTTATTCATAAGTACTGTGATCCTTGTTAAATTTTATATTTGTTTTGTCGCAAGAACAGCACTACAGTGCTAATGTTATTATGTTACATGTATATGGGGCGTTAAATAAAGCTTCCTGAATCTTGAATGAATGACAAAACAACACTAAATTAATGTATAAGACATATTTTTTTTTAAAGCATTCAAATCAATTTCCATTTTATACTTACTGTTTTACAATACTACGCCATGTGTTGTAAGAGTGACGTAGTATTGCATTAAAATAAAAGTACTTTTCAGTCCAAACAAGGACGCAACACCACCTGCTACAACACCTTCCAGAGCACCAACACACACGCTTCCTACACGAAAAACGGTCATCTCACTTTAATTTCACACTCGAAAACATGGTTAATATGCTGTGAATGTTATATTGTAAATAACTTATGTTGTAACTATTTATTGTTTGTAAATAGGTGTTATGCATAAGATTATTAAGGAAAATGAAAATACATGATTAAAATAAGTGGAGAAAAAGAGGAGAAAATAAAATAAAAGAGGAAAAAATAACGAAACAGCGGCGAGAGAGTCCTGGAGAGAATACCTGAAATAAGAAGCAAAATGCTGAAACAGGGGAGTTAATTCCGTCGTTACAAATGTAACACAAAATTGATGACGTCACACGCAACACACGCACCCTATTAAAACAAGGTGGAGAAAATTCCGTCGAAAATTGACCGAGAGAGAGAAAGAGAAAGAGAGTCCTGGAGAGAATATCTAAAATCAGAAGGTAAACAATTTAGAAACAAGGGGAGCTAATTCCGTCGGTAAATGCCAAATTGATGACGTCACACGCAATACACACACCTATTGAAAACAGGGGGAGATAATTCTGTCGGTAACGCGAAAATTGATGACGTCACAACGTCACNAGGGGGGGGGGTTGTCGTAGGTTTATGGGGTTGCTAAGGCGCCATCTTGGATCCAAGACGGATTTCCTTAGCAACCCCTCCCCATCGTCGTCTGCTCATCATACCATCCTCGCTTATTTAAATTGAGTTTATAGTTTTAAAATGATTAATGGTATTGTAACTTACGGAAAGATTTGATTGCAAAACAGGGTTAACTGCATATATTTATGTGTTTTTGACGTCAGTGGCTCCTTTTTGAACTATTCGTACGACATTAGCTCTGTGTTGGTTTATGAACGTTTATTTACATCATTCCGTAACCGACATCATAACACATATTAAGCCATTTCATCACAAGAACGACAGGAAGATAGACCACTAATTAGTTATGTTGACAGGTAAGATTTACAGCTATCTTTGGTGTGTACACGTAGCGAGAACGGCACCTTGTACAGTATGCCACATAGGCCAACAGTTACAATTACTTGTGACGTACAGCCGGATTGCATGGATATTTAGTTACCGGTAATGAAATTTAACTTTTGGACTGAAAACTAGCCAAGCAAGTTTTATTAGAACATGCATGTGTATTTCTGTTAATACAAAATGTAGCTACTGTACATGTAATCTACAAACGAATGTTGATTTGCCGGTAGAATAGAATATTACTATTAGGCTTAGACAAACATCTAATGTGACATGCGTGATGAATTTCTGCGTCCGCAAGTGTCCTCTTCGCAATAATTCACCGACAATACTACAAAAACGTCTTACCGGTGTTTGATATAATATGAAAAGGCAAAGCCTTAAAAGAGCGAAGCTTTTGTTGATCTCTGATATCTACTGATTTAGAATGAGATAATTTTGATACTTCTTTCAGAATGAGGCAAGATAAAATTTATTTAAAGTCGGCTAGTCGAAGGATAACAATAAAACCTTAACTATAATGAGATTAAGACCGACATAACAATAGGGGAGATCGGTGCAAATTCGGCCCATTTTTATTTAAGTCCGTTCTGGGAAGTATGGTAGCACGTCCGTTTTTGAACATTATTTAATTTTCCCTGTCGGATGATCGGATGGCCGAAGGAGCCCGCAATGGGATAAGTTCGGACATGCATTCGGGTAAGTTCGACCCCATTGGAATCAGCTTAATTATGACGTTATAAAGCCTGCAACGTCAGATTTTATCGCCAATTTTACGACTTTTTATGTGTTACATGGACGAGGTGTGGAGTAATTATACAGATAAGAAAATATAGCACCAGATGAGGAGTAAGTATACAGATATTAAACTATAGGACCAGATGTGGGTTAAGTACACAGATAAAAAATTATATGACCAGGAGAGGAGTAAGTATTCAGATAAAAAAAAACTAAAAGACCAGGTGTGGAGTAAGTATACGGATATAAAACTAAAGGACCATTTGTGGAGTAAGTATAAATATATGAATCTATAGGACCAGGTGTGGAGTAAGTACACTGTATACATATATAAAACTATGTGACCAGGTGTGGAGTAAGTATGCTGTTTACATATATAAAACTATGTGACCAGGTGTGCAGTAAGTACACTGTATACATATATAAAACTATGTGACCAGGTGTGGAGTAAGTATACTGTTTACATATATAAAACTATGTGACCAGGTGTGGAGTAAGAACACTGTATACATATATAAAACTATGTGACCAGGTGTGGAGTAAATATACTGTATACATATATAAAACTATGTGACCAGGTGTGGCGTAAGTACACTGTATACATATATAAAACTATAGGATCGGGTGTGGAGTAAGTATACATATATATCACCATAGGACCAGGTGTGGAGTAAGTACACAAATATATCACCATAGGACCAGGTGTGGCGTAAGTACACTGTATACATAAATCAAACTATAGGACCAGGTGTGGAGTAAGTATACTGTATACATATATAAAACTATAGGACCAGGTGTGGAGTAAGTACACAAATATATCACCATAGGACCAGGTGTGGAGTAAGTATACAAATATATCACCATAGGACCAGGTGTGGAGTAAGTATACGGATATTAAACTATAGGACCAGGTGTGGAGTAAGTACACTGTATACATATATAAAACTATAGTACCAGGTGTGGAGTATGTACACTGTATACATAAAACAATCTATAGGACCAGGTATGGAGTAAGTTTACAAATATAAAACTATAGGACTAGGTGTGGAGTAAGTACATTGTATACATAAATCAGACTATAGGACCAGGTATGGAGTAAGTATACAGATATAAAACTATAGGACCGACCAGGTGTGGAGTCAGTACACTGTATACATAAATCAGACTATAGGACCAGGTGCGGAGTAAGTACACTGCATACATAGATAAAACTATAGGACTAGGTGTGGAGTAAGTCCACTGTATCCATATCTAAAACTATGTGACCAGGTGTGGCGTAAGTACACTGTATGCATATATAAAACTATGGGACCAGGTGTGGAGTACGTATACAAATATATCGCCATAGGACCAGGTGCGGAGTAAGTTATATAGATATACAAACTATAGGACCAGATGTGGAGTAAGTATACAGATATATCACCATAGGACCAGGAGTGGAGTAAGTATACATAAATCAATCTATCCAGGTGTGGAGTAATTACACAAATATATCACCAGAGGACCAGGTGTGGAATAAGTACACTGTATATATATATAAAACTATGTGCCCAGGTGTGGAGTAAATATACCGTATACATATATAAATCTATAGGACCAGGTATGGAGTAAGTATACAGATATATCACCATAGGCCCAGGGGTGGAGTAAATATACCGTATACATATATAAATCTATAGGACCAGGTATGGAGTAAGTTTACAAATATAAAACTGTAGGACCAGGTGTGGCGTAAGTACACTGTATGCATAAATCAAACTATAAGACCAGGTGTGGAGTCAGTACACTGTATACATAAATCGATCTATAGGACCAGGTATGGAGAAAGTACACTGCATACATAAATAAAACTATAGGACTAGGTGTGGAGTAAGTATACATATATATCACCATAGGAGTAGGTGAGGAGTAAGTGCACTGTATACATATAGAAAACTATAGGACCAGGTATGGAGTAAGTACACTTTATACATATATATCACATGGACGAGGTGTGGAGTAATTACACAAATATATCACCAAAGGACCAGGTGTGGAATAAGTACACTGTATATATATATAAAACTATGGGACCAGGTGTGGAGTAAGTACACTGTATACATAAATCAATCTATAGGACCAGGTGTGGAGTAAGTATACAAATATATCACCATAGGACCAGGTGTGGCGTAAGTATACAAATATAAAACTATAGGACCAGGTGTGGAGTAAGTATACAAACACAAAACTATAGGACCAGGTGTGGAGTAAGTATACAAATATAAAACTATAGGACCAGGTGTGTAGTAAGTATACACATATAATACCATGTGACCAGGCATACGGATATAAAACTATAGGACCAAGTGTGGGGTATGTACACAGATATAAAACTATGGGACCAGGTGTGTAGTAAGTATACAGGTATAAAACCATAGCGTCAGATGTGGAGTAAGTATACAAATATAAAACTATGTGACCAGGTGTGGGGTAAATATACAAATATAAAACTATAGAACCATTCGAGCAGTAAGTATACAAATATATCACCATAGGACCAGGTGTGGAGTAAGTATACCGATATAAATCTATAGGACAAGGTGCGGAGTAAGTTATATAGATATACAAACTATAGGACCTGGTATGGGGTAAGTATACAGGAATACAACTTTAGGACCAGGTGTGGGGTAAGTATACAGATATAAAACTATAGGACCAGGAGAGAAATGAATATTCAAATTTAAAACTACGTGATCAGGTGTGGGGTAAATATATAGATATAAATCTATAGTACCAGATATGGAGTAAGTATACAGATATATTATTAAATCTATAGTACCTGGTGTGGGGTAAGTATACAGATATACAAACTATAGGACAAGATGTGGAGTAAGTTATATAGATATAAATCTATAGGACCAGGCGAGGAGTAAGTATACAAATATAAAACTATAGGACCAGGTGTGGGGTAAGTATACAGGTATAAAACTATGTGACCGGGTGAGGAGTAAGTATACACATATAATACTATGTGACCGGGTGTTGAATAAGTACACACATACAAAACTATAGGACCAGTATTCCGAATTATTCTGACGTTTTATCGACTTTTTTCATATCGGTTTGTCGTCGATTAACGTCAGAACTCCGGCCCTCTATAATATGCGGGAAATATGCGGCCAGCGCCCGGAGCGCACTTCCAACTGATATTTTAGAAACAAATCGTCACTTTCACACATAAAGAATAGATCTTTCGATCCATGTGCGACGTGTGTGCGAAAGTGACGATTTGTTTCTAAACTATCAGTTGGAAGTGCGCTCCGGGCGCGGGTCGCACATTTCCCGCATATTATAGAGGGCCGGAGTTCTGACGTTAATCGACGAAAGACCGATATGTTTCATAATCGATAACACGTCAGAATAATTCGGACTATAGGACCAGGTGTGTAGGAAGTATACACATATAATACTATGTGACCAGGTGGGGAGTGAGTATACAAATATAAAACTACGTGACCAGGTGTGGGGTAAGTATACAAATATAAAACTACGTGACCAAATGTGGGGTAAGTAAACAGAAATAAAACTATAAGACCAGGAGAGGAGTGAGTATACAAATATAAAACTACGTGACCAGGTGTGGGGTAAGTATACAAATATAAAACTACGTGACCAAATGTGGGGTAAGTAAACAGAAATAAAACTATAAGACCAGGAGAGGAGTGAGTATACAAATATAAAACTACGTGACCAGGTGTGGGGTAAGTATACAAATATAAAACTACGTGACCAAATGTGGGGTAAGTAAACAGAAATAAAACTATAAGACCAGGAGAGGAGTGAGTATACAAATATAAAACTACGTGACCAGGTGTGGGGTAAGTATACAAATATAAAACTACGTGACCAAATGTGGGGTAAGTAAACAGAAATAAAACTATAAGACCAGGAGAGGAGTGAGTATACAAATATAAAACTACGTGACCAGGTGTGGGGTAAGTATACAAATATAAAACTACGTGACCAAATGTGGGGTAAGTAAACAGAAATAAAACTATAAGACCAGGAGAGGAGTGAGTATACAAATATAAAACTACGTGACCAGGTGTGGGGTAATTATACAAATATAAAACTACGTGACCAAATGTGGGGTAAGTATACAGAAATAAAACTATAGGACCAGGAGAGGAGTGATTATACAAATATAAAACTATAGGACCATGTGTGAAGTAAGTATACAAATATAAATCTATAGGACCAGATGTCGAGTAAGTATGCAAATATAAAACTATATGACCAGGTGTGGGGTAAATATACAAATATAGAACTACAATGTGTGTGACCAGATGTGAAGTAAGTATACAAATATAAAACTATATGACCAGGAGAGGAGTGAGTATACAAAATAAAAATATGTGACCAGGTGTGGGGTAAGTTTACAGATATAAAACTATAGGACCATGTGTGGAGTAAGTATACAGATATAAAACTATCGGACCATTTGTAGAGTAAGTATACAGATAAAAACTATCCTACCATTTGTGGGCTTATTATATAGATATAAAACTATAGGACCAGGTATGGAGTAAGTTATATAGATATAAAACTATAGGACCAGGTGTGGAGTAAGTTATATAGATATAAAACTATAGGACCAGGTATGGAGTAAGTATACAGATATAAAACTATAGGACCATGTGTGGAGTAAGTATACAGATATAAAACTATAGGACCAGGTGCGGAGTAAGTATATAGATATACAAACTATAAGACTAGGTTAAAAGTACAATCTGAGGGATTTAATAATATTTTGAAACCGTATTTTTTTTGTATCAAAATCAGCAATACATCGTGTTGTAACTATATATAATGAGTTCTTAATTCCGGCGCATTAATCGGCAAGAAGATATATTTTTGAAGTAGAGACTAGATACTCCTCGAGCAATTACGGAATAAGCTTGAACTGTTTCTACAAAGACTGTTCAAGGCGTCTCACAAATGTTCAAGTTATAACTGGTACAATATAACGACACTTAAAAGAACAAGAGTGTTCAATTTGTATTAAAATGTTCAAATGAGACTAAACAGGAAAAGACAGTTAAAGGCGTCACATACCATTTTAAATCACTGCATCAATTACATTTTGTCAGGCATGTAAGTCTGCTAATCACTTATTTTCTTACTCTCAAAATTGTTACACAATAAAAGAAGGAGTTGATAAACAGTAAAGATCCTTCCTTATGATAAAGTATAGCGTGCTTCTATACAGTGTAGCACACTGCACACTACCGGTGTTATAAAGCCTCTCGGCTACAGAGACGGAAACAGGTACTACCCATACCACTTGACATAGTATACTCATATGCTGTATCATTTAATTGTACAAAAAATGTCGATGATGCTTGTGTACATTGTGATTCTCCATCCTGCAGGTGTCTGTTTACGGACAGAAATATCTCGGGTTCAGATGATGGTCAACAGGTAAACATTATTGATCAATGTGTAAAAACCACTCAGAATGAAGGAAGATATATTCATTGTCAACAACATACACAGGGAGATGCACACTGAAAGCTGTTTTTGTGCAAATTACTTATTTTAAATTTTTCGCGTTCGGAGAGGTATATTTATGTTGTAGTCCCCACGGCGCAGCAAGCGGATTTTTAGACTGCCTGTACGTGACGTCATCCTCTGTTCATGCTTGGTATTTGCACTCACCTGTTTACATTACAATCTAATTCACATTTGAATTAATTTGCATTCACTCACATCGGCTTACATACCGTTACTTACGGAATGCATAATGCTCATATTTACACGTGCTAGCATTAATTCAATTGTTTTGATACATTATAGTGACGTCACAGAGCACGCGCGGTTATGATTGATGACGGGGAAAGGTGTAGGGTCTGACAGGCGTTCGGGGAAGGCCAGTGCTGAAGTGTCGGTGGTAGTGACCGCATTGGGAGTATACAGACGACAAATACCTATACAACTCATACCTGTAGACTACTGGAGGAAATAATGACCGGTCGTAACACTACACACTGACAGTCGGGATCGGGAGCCAGGCACATACAACAAATACTAGTTAGAGTGGTGTCGCAGGACTAAAACGGAATAACTCTACCGTGATGTCGTCTACAGACGATACAGAGAAACAAGTGTCTCCGGCAATGCCGAAAACGGCGGTTCCGGAAATAAGAATAGAACATGAGAAGTCAGAAACAAACCTGGAATCGGACCCAAATAAATTCCAAGTGTCGCATGTAAAGGAACGGAAAATATCTGGGAAAGAACCAAGTTTGACGGGAATTTCGGAGGACGGTTCTGTACCAGAGGAAACTGGGAGGATAAGAAAAGTATCCATAATGGTGGGTCCAGAGGGCGAGCCAATTCGGCACTACATCCCTGCCCGCAAGATATCCTCTTCGGAACACCACTTTCTTACCCCTTACGGCCGGGCCGCCGCACCCGGCCGGAAGTCATCTATGGACGCCTTCTTCGTACAGCAGCATCAGCGCATGTCGGTGGTGTCTGTTATGAGTTCGAACCAGGACACATTTGAAGCACTTCCGCACGTTGACCATTACCGGGACCTATTCTCTGTATTCCCTAACGACGACGTGCGTCAAAGACCCACCTTAGACGAACTCAGGGACGAGGAGGTACGTGTTTTCTCGTTGTGGTATCCTTTGAAAATCTCCAGAAAACGCCACTTTTATGTTTTATTTTATCCCCACCTCCCTAAAATTACATTTGTAATCCGTTACAGGACAATTTTGACAAAGCGTTACGTTTATTTCGTATAGTAATGATATTCAGACTTAATTATCGTCAAAATGAATGGTCGTCAGGGGGAATAACTGGTTTTCCTCAAAAAAATAATAATAAAGAAAGAAAAAGAAACATAAAATTATTAATACAAAAATTGTTACGTAAAATGATTAACATTTACACGTAGAATAGTTATCAATTGTGACTTAGGGGGGTCAGGAGACAGATGACTTTGTCGGCAGGGAGCAACGGTAATAAAGGAATAAACGTAAGATTTAAGAAGAAGTTTACATTCTTTGTTATCTCCTGTCAAACAGTTGACCACTTACTGCGAAAACTTATTAGTGACAGTGACTTACGATTGACGTCAGGGTCACTTTTGAAGGACAACTGACCAGGTTGACACTATACTATCGTCACCCTCCCCTCGGGTGCCAGGGCGATCTGACCACTTGTTATGGTATCAAGGGTTAACGGATGATGTTGTTAACTCGAGCCTTGTTCTTTTAGCAACCCTGGGGTGATCCAACGTCAACACATTAACCATGCATGTCGTTCAAAATGTGTATTCAGGGCCACATGTAACCTCCCTATTTAATGTACAGTGTGTAAGGAAGAGCGCGGGTGTTTCAGGGCCACGTGTACCTCCCTTTTTAATGTACAGTGTGTAAGGGAGAGCGCGGGTGGTTCAGGGCCACATGTACCTCCCTATTTAATGTACAGTGTATAAGGGAGAGCACGGGTGTTTTAGGGCCACATGTACCTCCCTTTTTAATGTACAGTGTATAAGGGAGAGCGCGGGTGTTTCAGGGCCACATGTACCTCCCTATTTAATGTACAGAGTATAAGGGAGAGCGCGGGTGTTTCAGGGCCACATGTAACCTCCCTATTTAATGTACAGTGTGTAAGGGAGAGCGCGGGTGTTTCAGGGCCACATGTTCCTCCCTATTTAATGTACAGTGTATAAGGGAGAGCACGGGTGTTTTAGGGCCACATGTACCTCCCTATTTAATGTACAGTGTATAAGGGAGAGCGCGGGTGTTTCAGGGCCACATGTAACCTCCCTATTTAATGTATAGTGTGTAAGGGAGAGCGCGGGTGTTTCAGGGCCACATGTACCTCCCTATTTAATGTATAGTGTCTAAGGGAGAGAGCGAGTGTTTCAGGGCCACATGTACCTCCCTATTTAATGTACAGTGTGTAAGGGAGAGCACGAGTGGTTCAGGGCCATATGTACCTCCCTAGCCTTCGTAGTTATGACTGCCAAATGGGGAAAAAATACCACAGACAATATTAAAGAATGAAATGCAGGTATTTCGATGTAATATCGTATTAAAACAAATCTTAAATATTTGAATGATACTGTGATACTTTTGGTAGAAACACAATCTATAGCAAACATGCTACTGTAACATGGTGTTTGTACAATATATATTGTGTTGTTTTGCTATGTAACATGTAGAGCGTATATAGTATTTGTATCACCTTTCATTATATTACTCTCTCTGAGACGCCCCAAGACATGAGTTTTATTTTGATTATTTGATTTCCTACAGCTAAACACATTCAGAGTTCGTCAGTCACCCTATGTTTACCTTATACACGTCGTGCGCGTATTATTACTGGCAGTAAACGAATTTTTTTCAAATGTATTTTTTATCAAATTTAGTTGATTGTCAGAGATGACTCGGCTTGAACAAGCAAATGAGGTTTGATTTGTAAAATACTGTTGAAAACATGTATCAATCAAGTAATCGTCAAAACGTCGGTCCACGAGACACGTAGAATGGGATGTAGTACAGAATACAGGTTGTTTACAAACGGTTGTTTTATATTACATACAATGCACGAAAACGATAACAGCGCCAATGCAATTTGTGTCAGACAAATAGAAAAAAATGAATATTTTCGTTATACAGTGTGAATTATAAATTAATATGGTAATATATACAGATAGGTCGCAATCCATGTACAGCAGTGAGATAATTCTGACGCATAATGCATGAATTAGGCCTGGTATAGGCGCTCTCTGGCATTTATTTGGTTAATAATCAACAAATTAAACACATATATTTTATGTAGGAATTTTATGTTATATAAATGTTTAATATAAGTAACCTGGGATTAAATGTCACACAACTATTTATTCACAATGTAGATATGTGAGAATGAGTTCCAACCATTATGTTTTGCACATTTCTTTGTGATACATCAGGCGTAAGCCTTTGGTGATGGTGATTGGAATTCACCTGTATTCAAAAAACGTAAAACAAAAAAGGAGCCTTTATCAATGTCAGAAAAAAACCTTATCGATATTTCAAAGTGCTGTTTGTTTTTATAAATAATCCTGTGTTTTTGGATTAGGTAAATATTTAGCAAGATTCAAAATCATGATCGGTATTCGGAGACATGTGGTACAGCTATACCAAGTACAATGAGTACACTTACCAGCTTTGTACAGCTGACGCAGTCTCTAAAATGTAAATAAAAATGTTGAGTTCAAACATACGAATTTATTCAGTATCGTACAAGCACAATTATGCAATTTGCCTAGTTGGATGGAATAATCGCCATGGTTGGTGAGAAATGTCAGCGTAAGAGAGAAATCAACAGCAGACATGACAGGTTTACGACATAAATATGTATTCAGCAGTCTGGGAGAACTAAACAATGCTAAATTAGAGTTATAAATAGCTCTCAACACCTACGGGCCTTCCTGGGCCATGCATCATCCCAGGGGTTCTTTAGCTACACGCAATATAGGAAACGCAAAGTCACTGTAATACATTGTGTACGAGTGCTGAAAGTGCCTCAGGGTAGATGTTTGGTTTACGTAAGTTTGCTTACCGTATTTCAATTGAATTAACGGTAACGAGAACAAACGTATGGACAAACCTAGACGTATGCTGCATTCCCGGATCTTTACTGTTCTGCAGACTAAACATTTGGGATTTAGAGATATCCGTTCCGCTGCAAAAACCCGAAATAATTAGCATTTGGATACTTTTTTTTCGAGCTTGACTATAGCTTTAATAAATCATTTCTGAAAAGAAAACGATACCCCGCGGAAGTTTCATGACGAAATGTTTTAATACTAAATAAAAAAGAAATGAATCTTAGGTCATTATTCTATAGCATTGACCAGTCGCATTACCTACAGTGTTATCCGAAACGAAATTAAGGGGAGATAATTACTGTACGTACATTGTATTTATATGAAAACCTACAGTGGAATTATCTAGTGTTTTGTCTGCGGTTGGACAAGGCTCCTTAAACCCCGAAACCAATTACGTCGAGTCATATCCCTTGATTTACATCGCTGTTTCCATTTTTTACGTAAGTATCTAAAAGAAAAAGAAAAATGTCTTCTTTTACTCGTAAGAAACCAACAGAGAAACTAGACATTTGACACTTATGATGAAATCACGTAACGCTAGACGACGTCCCTATGCATCAGCCTTTCAATATGAAATACCGCGTTTATCCTTCATAGCCGACAAGCCCACGGACACCTAATACCCCATCGATCAAGGACGGACTATTCGCTGATGAACTGAAGGACGTGGAGGACGGCCCCAAACCCTCCCCCAGACCATCGGTGACGTCTGGGGCACTCAAGTTTGGCTGGATACAAGGTGTACTGGTACGTATTAGTTACAGCGCTGTCAGAAGTTCGACAGGGTGCTCACATGTTACTACATGTATGTGGATATCATATTTTCTGAGTAGAAATGATATTTAACATTAACATCATATAACTTGATTTCGAACTGTATGTTTGACGTTTTGGTTGCTATGTTTACTATTGATAAAAGTGAATGCTTAAAATGCTACATGAAAAATAATAATACTACAATCATGGCGATTGAATAATGTTCTATGGCTAGAAATCCTGTGCAGAAATAAAAACCATTGCAAAGAAAATGAATAGTATCCTCCCCTATGAAGTACCCTCATGTTCGTGTAGTCAAAAGCATGAGGAGGTTGTAAAATATGCGTTGTTTGGAAAGTTTTGAAAGTTTTATTATTATAGATGCCCTAGCATGCTCATGTTAACATGTAACCATAGGTGCGATGTCTACTGAATATTTTTGGTGTGATGCTGTTCCTGAGGCTGACGTGGGTGACGGGCCAAGCGGGGATAGGACTAGCCTCGATCGTGGTCCTCCTGTCCGCCTTCGTCACAATCATCACCACAACCTCCATGTCCGCTATATGTACCAACGGTGAGGTAAAGGGAGGTAAGACTGTTTAGGGATTCAGGGTCTTTCGGCAAATGTTGGAAAGAATGTTTAGGTCACCAACGATCAAAAACACAGTAAGCAAGCATTATTTTAATAATTATTTTCCATATTACTGCATCGTTTGAAATCAGGTCCCGATAATCATATTTACTCTCCAGCGTATTACGCAGTTTGAAGAATTTGTGGTAGAAATCCCTGAGTTATTACGTATTTAATCAAAAGAATTCATAATTAGGGCCCCGTATCTCCGTATCGGAGATACAGGTGCCCTATAGTAATTACTCTGTCTGTCCGTCCGTCCGCCCGTCCACACATTTTGTTCCTGGCTGATAACTTAAGTATTTATTGACCGATTTACATGAAACTTGGTCAAGATGTTCAGTTTACACAAATATACACTGAGATAAATAGTCAAGTTCAAAGGTCATGATCATTATGTTCAAAGGTCAATGTCATTATGACATTTTGAAGCAAAGTTGGTCGGAATTAAACAAGGTGTCATTTGAGCAAAGATCAAGGTCCCTGGTTCAAAGGTCAAGGTCAAATTGTGTATCTTTTCACTGATGAACATTTTTTTGACATTATGAAGCAAAATTGGTTAGAATTTAACAAGGAGTCAACTGACTTATGGTCAAGGTCACTGGCTCAATGTCAAGGTCAAATATGGTATCTTTTTACTGATTAACATTTTTTTTTATGTAATTAAAAAAAGTTGTTCAGAACTTAACACGGAGTCAACTGACCAAGGGCTCAGGGTATGAGGTCCAAAGAATTAAGGTCAAGGTCAAGTTTTGTATTTTTCACTGATGAACATTTTGTTATGATATTATGAAGCAAAGTTGGTTGGAATTAAAGAATAAGTCAACAGACCAAAGATCAGGGTCACTGGATTAAAGGTCAAGGTCATTTGGATCCAAAGGTCAAAGACATAGTGAATCTCTGTCTTTAATCCTGGCTCTTGATGGTGCAGGTAGCTAACAAATGAGTATTGCACTGGTATTTATATTTCTGTTAGCCCATCAAATATGGAGGTGGACGGAAACAAGACTCGCATCATAGTACATGTAAAATGTATATTTTGCTTAATTGCGATTCTGTTTGAAGTTCAAATGTCGAACGTCAAGCTCAGCTATATGGGCAGATTGCTTCTTGATAATTATTGGGGATATATTGCCACAAGACGGGGCCCTCACTGGCCTGTCAGTGTTCTAGTTTATGTGCCAAACATTATTACTTAGAAAAGTCATTGATGGACTTGTTTTCATGAAGCTACACATGAAGCAGATACGAGATAGAATAAGAAAACGTTCTTAAAAAGAGTGGACATGTATCGATCGAATAGCTCGAGCTGAATAGCTTCAGATGTAGAAAAGGAAGGTAAGGTCAAGGGAGGTAAATACAATACAAACCTTTCTATAGGATCACATGTCAAGCTGCAACGGCAAGGGAAGACGAGCAATATTAGCTTAAACTCGCTCATATAACATCACTAAGCTGGGGAATGCCTATCATTTCATTTCTAAGTGTATTTATTGTTATTGATATGAAAGCTTCTATTGCACAACACAAATAATTTGATATTTGTACTTGTTATTTCAAAATCAAATTTGCCGACACAGGTGGGGCGTACTACATGATATCGAGGAGCCTGGGTCCAGAGTTTGGTGGATCTATTGGAATTGTCTTTTCTCTTGCCAATGCCATCGCGGCGGCCATGTACATCGTGGGATTTGCAGAGACTGTTCAGTCACTCATGATGGTAGGGTTTACGTCACTGGCTTACAAACACATCACCAAAACTCTATACAATGATGGTATGACACGTCATCTCCGTATAAACTGACCACAAAAAACGTTTTCCCATTATAACATATCACACTTTCGTCATAAAACATCATATATTAGAAACGGAATTGTTTGCACACACGACAGAGATTACAGTAACATTGTTTGGAGTAATTGGTTATTAAATAAAATATCCCTCTCGTTGTGTTGCTATAGGAGTTTGACACGACCATTACGGGGGACCGGATGCATGACGTCAGGATTATTGGTTGTGCCACGTCAGTTCTTTTGGTGGGGATAGTGATCATTGGCATGGAGTGGGAGGCCAAAGTAGGTATTCCGTGCTAATGTTTCTTTGTTTAAATAAGAAGAGAAAAAGTGGATTTGTAAACAATTTATGAAAGAAAACCATGTTCGTGCTTTTTTCTAATTAATCTACATATCAAAAATTTAAAGTCTTCCTTCTGGTAATGACATACAAAAAGTGATATCACATGCGGACTGATCTCTTTTGGCTTTTAAAATTTCTCTCAAACTCTCTGGTAATTTGACAATTTTAAAAGCTACACAATCTTATTTTCAACATTATAGAAATGTTGTTGAACCTTTTTCCTATCTGTTGTTTTAGAATGATGCTTAAATCTAGTGTTCTATAAAGTGTCACTATGTTTCAATTTACCCGCTGATGCAAAACTCTATATGTTAATAAGATTAACGTAAGTTATGAAATAACGAGCGATTTAGACATGAATCATACTGTTACTGTTTGTTAATATTTCCCGCACTATTACAGGCACAGATGGGTCTGCTGGTAATTCTGACGATCGCAATAATCAACTTCGTCGTGGGAACATTCATCCCCCCGACAGAGGAGAAACAGTTGAAAGGATTCGTGGGATACAATGGTAAAGTGTCTATGCCGGACATATAATTAAACATGCAATTCATGCATTCTACGCTCACGCCCATGTTTGGTGAGAAACGTATATACGTTTGTACCTACTGTTACCCGCTGCTTGTTTTAAGGGACAACCAATTTGGAAATCCCCTTGCAGAATTGGAGTTTTGCTGAGTTTAGAAACTCAAAAGCAACCAAAATAAATATTCTACGCCCACTGCATTATTTGACGCCTTCATATGTCTCTCTTCCTTCCAATAACCTTTTGGCTTTCTAGCGCATTGTTCACAATACTTTACTTTTGACCTTGATGTTGACGTTGATCCAAGTCGGGGAAGGCTGTGCGTCCTGTCCCCAACATACCGTTTTAGCACAACGCATACATTACATCCATGGAGGCATGTGCTTAAAGGAACTTAGTGGTTAAAAGCACGCTAAACCCAACAAAACAATGCCAAACTGCCGCTGCTTAATAGTCATAATGGAATTGTCAGAAATCCACAATAGAGATAGATATGACTTGTTAGGTAGGAATATTCAGGTAAATGCCAGTCACTATATAGTTAACAGCTCAATCATTTAAACATAAAAATGTTTTTACAAAATATCAAACAGAGAACTTATAATTTGTTAAGTATTACCCGTTGAGATCCCTCGTACGTGAATGGCGACAGTATACTTTTCTTTATTTGTAATCTATAGCTGATGTGTTTTCGGAAAACTTCGGTCCAGCCTTCCGTGACGGCAATAGTTTCTTCACAGTTTTTTCCATCTTCTTTCCTGCTGCTACTGGAATATTGGCAGGCGCTAACATATCTGGTGACCTGAAGGTAGGTTCTTTTCGTCTCAGTACATATGAAAACTTCGTCACACAAAATAGAAGGCCAATTTTCATAACGGTCTCAAGTACAAAGCATACGTTTCTAATCTATTGAAGTGAGATCACATGAATGTATATTGCAGTAAAAGTCGCTTTCTTTATTGCTTGCAGAATCCACAGAAAGCTATACCGAAGGGTACGTTTCTTGCCATTTTCTTGACCACCTTAGTATACTTGGCGATGCTGTGGATCGCCGGGTCATGTATAATGCGGGATGCCGTCGGGCCAGTTGCCATGGAAATGATAGCTAACGTCACAAACAACGTCACCGTCATCCCCAGCCCAGTTACTGTACCCTCCACCGAAGTCGTCCGACATTGTGACATGTTCAACAAAACGTGCGAGTACGGACTGATGAATGACAACGGGGTAAAGTTGTTTGTTACAGACATCAGTATAGTTAATATTAAAAACATTTATTAAGTTATTTATCTATTTTATACATTGTTTAACTGAAGCCTCTCCAATACGTTTAAGTGTAATCGAGTAACATTCAAACGTATCGGAGAGGCTTCAGTCTACATGAAAGTAACGGCATTCGATATTATAGCATGGCTCCCAACTAAGGGATTTCAGTTTCTGTCAAATAACAGTTGATCGCAGTATTGTTCGTTTTATTTTTACTTTTATTTTTAAACGTTTTTGTTTTAAGAAGAAGGTAAATATTTGCCAACTCACAAATTACTTTTCAGCTTTTGTTATTTTGTGAATAATACATCTTGCATATTTTATTAGTTGCAACTAATTACTTCCAAATTCTGATGAATGAATCAAATGTTAATAGATCTCACGGTATCCTCGTCATTTAAGGATAAAACATCTGTCAAATGTCTACGTGTTTACAATTGCTTTTTTTCAGAAGGTCGTGAGGCATAAAACATGATCTGATACAAATTTAGGAATAGATCATATCGAACTTTTCTTGACTAACACTGTGAAATCGACATCGCTTACAGTTCTGTGGTCCTTTGTTTTTGTACAGGCTGTTGGTGTAGCCTCCGCGTTCAGGCCTCTCATCCTCGCTGGTATATTTTCTGCAACCCTTTCCTCTGCTTTAGCCAGTTTGGTCGGGGCTCCTAAAGTGTTTCAGGTAAGTTAATTTACTATATGATAAGTGATTGGTCTGAAACAAATATATGCATCCTTTGAATTATCATTCACAATTATAGCCGATAAACTGATCAAACCTTTCATACTGTATTTGTTTCTTAGGCTCTCGGAAAGGACAAATTGTTTCCATTCATTGAATTCTTTGCCAAAGGTTACGGTCGCAGTAGTGAGCCAAGACGTGGTTATCTCCTCGCCTTTTTCATCTGTGTGGCAATGACATGTATCGGTAAGTAGCTGAACAAACATTCAATATACATATTTGTTTTAACCCCTGAATGTCCTTAACTTATAGAATTATTCTCCTGTATCACGTATAGTGATGTCTACTGACGTTATATTTGTCTTGTTACAGGGGCCCTGGATCTGATCGCGCCCATAATATCGAACTTTTTTCTGATGGCATACGCTTTGATTAACTATTCTTGCTTCGATGCCTCCATTGCTGGCTCGCCTGGTAAGCTAGTGTTACTTTTTTTAATTTATTAATAAAGTTCTCTGCGACAAACATGATTATTCTTTCTACACCAAAAAAATACAAAAATATATCTTTTGATTTCCCTCAAAATTGCTTTGTTTCACCACATATTAACTACGTCTATCGATCTGGCCTTGCGTCTTGTCATATCCTGGCAGTGAGCCGACCGTTCACTGTATACTTTAAAAGTTCGAAAGCTTTGCTTGCGTATTACGTATTCATTTTAGTAAATCATAAAACTCATGATTATATGTATTTTTGATAGGGTTCCGACCGGCATTTAGGTTTTACAACAAGTGGACAAGTCTTTTAGGAGCTCTGATCTGTCTTGCCGTGATGTTCCTTATCAACTGGTGGTCAGCATTAATCACATTCGTCTTTGTGTGTTCCCTTTACATGTATGTCAAGATCAAGAAACCAGGTACGAGTAATGCGTAACTTGTATGTGTCAATGTATTGTATACCCAATAAAAAGTGTAAAATTCAATGAAATGATGAATTCTACGCTTGGTAGCACACCGTGTATGGAGGTTGGTTTAACAGATGAAGCATTTCAGTAAAATCAAATACTACTGACTCATGATATTATAAAGTGAAATGTAGTATTCTTTAGATGGTTACATGAAAACTCGCACCATTGTATAACATGCATTTAGTATGACACAGAAGTGTGTTAGGTACTTTGTTAACAGACAATATTAGATGGTTTAGGGTCAGGTAGAATATGTGTGATGTGGGACACTATTGATAGTTTCATATCCATTAGAACGAATGTTGTCTTGAAACGTGTGCCGATGTGAAATTTAGCAAATGATATATACATGTACATAAATGCGGACTTTACGTTATGTTGATATTGACACTGCGTGTACCACTACATCATCCTTGATGTAAGGTTAAGTTAGTAGCATAACATTTTTTTACTAAATATTTTAATAAATGCTTTTACCGTTATCTTTGTGTTTCAGATGTAAACTGGGGATCCTCGACACAGGCTCACGTGTACAGAGAGGCGCTCAAGTCCAGCATGAAACTCATCAAAATGGACGAGCATGTAAAAAACTTCAGGTAGATTCGGCGATACATTTGATTGGGTCATTTTTAGGATTCATACCTTACCATTTCTTTTTAATTCAAAAATTACGTCGGATATGGAAAGGGATTGAACTGCGGGAAGGGAGACAACGTTTACTGATTTATTTCTCTAGAATTGTTAAATTTCCATATGGGCGGTGTTCCTAATTTTCTACAAAAATTGTGTTCCATATGTATTTCTCTTTGATTTTCTTCGTATTTCGGGAATAGAAAAGCAATATATATGACAATTAAACATATCGTGCGTAAACAATTATAAACATCAGAATTATCCTGTGAACACATTGAGTGGCGATTACAGCCATTTCACAGAGCTGAAGGCAATACGTAGATACGTATTCTGCACCACACACATATGTAGAACAGTTACTTTCCCGTTACATCAAACTTTATTTTTGTTATAGGCCGCAGGTGTTGGTACTCTCGGGATACCCTCGTAACCGACCCCAACTGATCGACTTCGTGGCCTGTCTCACCAAGAGGCAGAGTCTGCTCATGTGTGGTCACATATTCAGGGTAGGCACCACAATTATTATAATTCTTTAATAGCTAGTTACTGCATTAATTTCTATCGTTATTCTGAATTGTCTCTTTTAATAAATGTATTCAAATCAATTGTTTTCTATTTTCCTGAATATGTAAATTAAACAATGTGGATTTTTATTTATGTGGCAGGGAGAGTTGTCCGACCATGTAAAGAACCTAAGGTCGAACGCGGCCTACAAGTGGTTTGAGAGACGCAGTATTAAGGCTTTCTACAATAGTGTGGTAACTCCGACACTAAGGATAGGCGCGCAGGTGTTAATGCAGGTAGGGCCGCTCGTAGTTGTAGTGACTATACTAACTAAAATAAGAAGTATGAAAGGACGAAATCAAATACTTTAACTGTTTGAAATTATAATTTTAGAGTCCAAGGGTTGTCATTTTTAGACATTTGACATTGCTTTTGTATTATTTTCTTTTTCAGGCCGTTGGTATAGGGAAACTTCGACCCAACACCATTATCATGGGTTACAAATCTGACTGGCAGAAGGCAGACGGGTACGAGGTGGACGATTACTACAACATCATACAGTGAGGGCTTTATCATCATACTTAACCCACAGTTTGCAATTCAATTTGCATGCATACTTGTTTTATATTATCTCTCAACAATCGATTTACATTTGGTTTAGAAATCAATTACTTGCTATGGATGTGGATGTGGATATATAAGGACTTTTAATACCGATCGACTTTCATAACCAAGTTTGTTTCTTTTTACTGTCACAAAAGAAAATCTATGTTTGTATAAAGCTTAAACGTATTTTCAATTATTGTTCGTTTTGGTACGTCTGCGGTTTTGTTTGGTAAGAAAGAAGTTACGTTAACGGTTTGTATCTACTTCCCATGGACATGTATAGTCACTGATATGGAATACGTGACGCAGAGAAATAAGTGGTATGTGTACAGTATGTATAATAGTCATACATGGTATCTAAAATCATTTGAAAATATGAGACTTAATTCCAGGGATGCGTTTGATCTGAACTACGGTGTAGGGATATTGCGCGTGCCCGAAGGACTGGACTTGAACAAGGTTCCGGACGATTGTGTCGGACTGGACGATGATATTGAGTCTGATCACGAGCAGGACACTGAGCAAGGTATTCGTCACTTACCCGAAACACAATTATGTTATGTATGTCTATTTATGAAATCGATTAACATGCTAATGGTAGTAGTGTACAGAAGCGTACGGTGACCATGGTACAGTAGTAGCGTACGGTGGCCATGGTACAGGAGTAGCGTACGGTGGCCATGGTACGTCATCAGCGTACGGTCGCCTTGATACAGTAGTAGCGTACGGTGGCCATGGTACGGCATCAGCGTACGGCGGCCATGGTACAGTAGTAGCTTATGGTGGCCATGGTACAGTATTAGCGTACGGTGGCCATGGTACGGCATTAGCGTACGGTGGCCATGGTACAGTATTAGCGTACGGTGGCCATGGTACGGCATCAGCGTACGGTGGCCATGGTACAGTAGTAGCGCACGGTGGCCATGGTACAGTAGTAGCGTACGGTGACCATGGTACGGTAGTAGCGTACGGTGGCCATGGTACGGCATCAGCGTACGGTGGCCATGGGACAGTAGTAGCGTACGGGGGCCATGGTACGTCATCAGCGTACGGTGGCCCTGGTACAGTAGTAGCGTACGGTGGCCATGGTACGTCATCAGCGTACGGTGGCCTTGGTACAGTAGTAGCGCACGGTGGCCATGGTACAGTAGTAGCGTACGGTGGACATGGTACGGTATTAGTATACGGTGGCCATGGTACGGCATTAGTGTACGGTGGCCATGGTACAGTAGTAGCGTACGGTGGCTATGGTACGGTAGTAGCGTACGGTGGCCATGGTACGGTAGTAGCGTACGGTGGCCTTGGTACAGTAGTAGCGTACGGTGGCTATGGTACGGTAGTAGCGTACGGTGGCCCTGGTACAGTAGTAGCGTACGGTGGCCATGGTACGGCAGCAGCGTACGGTGGCCTTGGTACAGTAGTAGCGTACGGTGGCTATGGTACGGTATTAGCGTACGGTGGCCATGGAACAGTATTAGCGTACGGTGGCCATGGTACGGCATCAGCGTACGGTGGCCATGGGACAGTAGTAGCGTACGGTGGCCATGGTACGGCATCAGCGTACGGTGGCCATGGTACAGTAGTAGCTTATGGTGGCCATGGTACGGTATTAGTGTACGGTGGCCATGGTACAGTAGTAGCGTATGGTGGCCATGGTACGGTATTAGTATACGGTGGCCATGGTACGGTATTAGTGTACGGTGGCCATGGTACGGTATTAGCGTACGGTGGCCATGGTACAGTATTAGCGTACGGTGGCCATGGTACGGTATTAGTGTACGGTGGCCATGGTACGGTATTAGTATACGGTGGCCATGGTACAGTAGTAGCGTACGGTGGTCATGGTACAGTAGTAGCGTACGGTGGCCATGGTACAGTAGTAGCGTACATTGGCCATGGGTGAGAATTTTGTATAATGAATAACCCATGTAATATTACATGTATCAAAATTTAATAAAAACAATCAGCACTAAAATTGGCATATGCATGATAAAGTGGACTATGTGGGCTTCATATTGAGAAGAAAAAAAAATTGGTTTGAGACTACCTTTTTTGGTCATTTGCAAATCTGTGTCTACACAACAAAAGCTAGCTTTTCATGTAGTCTATTTTTGTATTCAGTGCATATGTAAATATTGTGAAAAATCCAGTTGAACGACCTATGCTAAAACATGAGTATTTCCTTTACCGGGTAGGTGATATTCAATTTAAGACAGGTTTTAAGAAAAAAAAAATACTGGAGAAATCACTTCTTGAAAAAAATCTTCTAAAAAAAAAAGTATTCAAAATGTAGTTTATAAATATATATATATATATGTAGGTGTGTTGTGCAGGATGAATCCGCTATCCTTGTTTATCCGAGACATGCCCTGTATTTTAGGATCAAGCCATTTCTACTGTACTCTGTTACCTAATATTAAAGGTGTTACACAAAACAGACCGAGGGCACTCCGAAGTGATATTTTAATGGTTTTGAAAGTATTTTCATGTCATCTTGTCATTCCTGTTAGTTGTCCGTTTTCTTCTTCTCTAATGGATGAGTGAATGAACAGTACGAAATATGGAAAAAGTAGAATATTTGGTATTTACACTATATCGATCAAATTACTTTAGAAATTCAAACAAATATACGCGTAACTTAAACAAGCACGAAAAACTGTCCTTATTTTCAATTACAGATATTCACTTGGAGGTAGATTCACAAAAATCCCCTACCATATCAACAGGACATAGTGACATTCCCGGAGAAAACACCGAAAACGAAAGTTCTTACAAATTTTTAAATAGCAAGCCAAAAGTCACTCCACCTAAGAACCACGTGGTACTACAGAGACTTAACACTGTAGAGGAAGGGGCGGAGGAAAACAATGCCTATGTACGGGACCAAGGGACACACTTGGGAGAAGAGGAGGAGAGGGATGAGGCACGCCCCACACACACCACTCTCCTATCTACACTGTCCTGTGATTCCAACGCAGAAAGGTTCAGAGAGAAGCAGTACGGCACCATAGATGTATGGTGGCTTTACGACGACGGAGGTTAGTGCAATTACCTTCATAACTATACGGCAAAACTGCAAGTCATTCATATAATTTCTATTACTTAAAACAAGTATTATCTGGTGTAAAACATTGTAAGATAGATATACTGTTGGTACGTTTACCATTTACATTTGATAAAGAAATATTAGGCTAAATAAAACTATAAATTACACTGTATGAAAACCTTATAGTAACATAACTTATAAATAAATGTTTAAAATGGAATGAAGGTGACCTTAGAAAAAAACATGCTTCATCTTATTACAAAGAGTTGAACATCTTTAAATATGAAGGCATTGTCCTCAACTGAAACGCTCAATTTCCTCAAATTAAGAACAGATGAGTTGTAATTCTAATTAAGAACAGATGAGTTGTAATTCTAATTAAGAACAGATTAGTGTTGTAATTCTAATGAAGAACAGATGAGTTGTAATTCTAATTAAGAACAGATGAGTTGTAATTCTAATTAAGAACAGATGAGTTGTAATTCTAATCAAGACGTAGTATTTACAAGCAATTACGAAATATTCTGCATTTCGATAATAAATGAATTGTTTACTACAATTCATGACTAAATCTTGTCAGGAGAATGTTCAGTGACGATATCGAGCGTAATTGTATCGTTGATGTAGATGCATTAGATCGTGCTGTAAAATGTAACTCGGATGAAAGGCATGAGAGTTTTGATGACCATCAAGCACGTACCAAATTGTTATATTTACTATCTTTACCGTAACTACTCATATATTCTTACAGGCCTGACATTGCTGATACCTTACATCCTTTCTACGCGGAGAAAGTGGAAAGACTGCAAACTGAGAGTATTCTGTGCTGGCACGAAGCATTCCAATCCAAACGAAGACCAAATGAGGTAAAGTAAATAAACATTATATCCCCTTTGACACATCAATATTGCACCAGTGTAAAACGTTTGCTGATATTTACCACATTTGTTTTCCTACTTTGAATATTCGCTTCGATAATTATTTATAAATCAATTATTTTTATTGTGTGTGAAATATGCATGCTTCAAATATGGTACAAATATTTTTTAACAACATTATAGATGTTTTTTGCTGCATGTATACATATGTATATACGTTAATCTATATCAGTAAAAAAAGTATATATGTGATAAACGTGCTTTTTATTAGAATGGCTTCCCTGCTGGCAAAGTTCCGGATAGAGTACTCCCAACTGACAGTAATACCGGACCTGTGGAAGAAGCCGTCTCTCAACATGTATGTACCTGTACTGTCGGGTATACAATACATCATAATAAAAATATTTACCTCGAAATATAAAAATAGTTCGCAAATCCAAATCCAAACAATCATCCATCAGATACGATAACTCTTAGCATAACCTATGCAGTGGAAAGTTTTCAATGCATTTTACTAAAACTTCAATATTTTCTTTCAGGTACAAAGAATTTGAAAGTACAATTCGTAAATGGCGGTTACGTGGTGGAGAGTACCCAGATGAGTTTCCGTGGAAAATAAGTGAAAGTGATATGGTTTCAAACAAGGCAAAGGTATATTTTTTATGTTGTATATTGAAAAAGAAAGAAAATAGTAATTCCTCTATTATAATGAATTAACTAAAATATGAAAATCATCGCTTTTCTTTCCTTGAACTCGTTATCAAATTTTGTAAAGGATATTTCAAATGTTTTTTTTCGGGTGGGGAATTTGAAAGTACAATTCGTAAATGGCGGTTACGTGGTGGAGAGTACCCAGATGAGTTTCCGTGGAAAATAAGTGAAAGTGATATGGTTTCAAACAAGGCAAAGGTATATTTTTTATGTTGTATATTGAAAAAGAAAGAAAATAGTAATTCCTCTATTATAATGAATTAACTAAAATATGAAAATCATCGCTTTTCTTTCCTTGAACTCGTTATCAAATTTTGTAAAGGATATTTCAAATGTTTTTTTTCGGGTAGGCAAGTGAATTTTTTCTGACAATATGTAACCATACTATGTCACCTTTTGTTTTTAGATATACCGGAACATCCGTTTGCGAGAACAGCTACTCATTCATTCAACAGAGGCGTCGCTAATCGTAATGTAAGTATCATCGACTGCTGTTTTACCCGAAAGTAAAATTAGGTGTGGCAATACAAAATTACCAGCTGTTTGATAAAGTGTACGCAATATCTGTCTTAAATGCACTTGTCCTTTTTAGGTTTTTGTATTTGGGTTAGCTCTATCGTAGTAATCATTATCTCATCGATATGCAATATCTTTGTGTGATATGAAGGTCGATGTTTATGATTATATTCATTAGTGTGCATTGTCATTACCGTGGTTCATAATTTGAGGACGTGGCATTTCTTGAATTTTTATTATATCACTTGACGGTTTCGTCGATGACGCAGATGTACCTTACACTTCCAGAATATATGGTCTTGTTCTCTAAACACTTTTGCAAAGGTATCTTTTAGATATTTCCTTTGTTTAAATTTGCCTTTGTTTTATCGATATGAAGAGTGAATAACGATCTATTCTTTTGTGGTTAATCATCTTATGGTAACATGGTCATTATTTCAAATACATTTCAACCCTATTTAATTTTTGTTTGACTTCAGGACTTTGCCTGTGCCGAGGAAGGCTTACTGTCCGGCAGGACTCTATATGGGTTGGCTGGAAACACTTACACGTGATATGCCACCCATGTTGTTACTTCGCGGAAACCAACAAAGCGTGCTGACGTACTACTCGTGAATGTGTTTAGGGTTAGTAACAGAACCTGTGGTTAACAGGTTAGTGCAAACGCATCCTGTTGTGAAGTTTGTGACAACACATCCTGCTGAGAAGTGAAAGGATAGACGTAACCCTCCAATATATGTCGACAGTTCACCAATTGCTATGTTGATGAATGAGGATAATGCAATATGGCATATTTTTTTGACTGTGTCATCGTTTGTAAACTTTCAGTCCTGACGTATTAATCATAGGTATTTAAGGGAATCTGATATCCCTGTGTCGTAGCATATCAACATTATTAATCATATGGTATCCATGACGACACAACGGTTTAATGTACTCAGGCTTTTGTGTTGAAATATGCACTATATTGACCTTGGGACGCGGACGTTTGTATCTTTCTTGAGTTTTGTTGTACAGAGCTTAAACTAATAACATGCAACGAGTTACATCGATAATCGATCAGAGAGTCTAGACAATCCAAAATAGCCAATGGGATGCATTCCAGATGAAATAGACCATAACTGGAGATCACTCTTTTTGTCACACATGTTTGAAGTAATTTGCTTAGCACAGCAATTGTTGCGAAACACATTTATATGAAGAATGCTTATTTTAGACGACAACGTCTATAGTCGGAGTGACCTGTTCAGATAAGGCGAATAGTGTATACGTACGTTGTTCTGCACTGTTTACATAGTATAAATGTTCCGTCTGAACCACTGTTAGGTTTATAGTCGGTCGTTGACACAAAAGTGACATTTATTACGTGCTGATATTTGTCTATGCATATATTATTTTATGATTTACTAAAACACATCTGAACAGTGTAAAATAAATAATGTGGTATAGTGTTTGCCCCTCGAAAACTACTAAATGTTGTTTCATTGAAGAAAAAAATATATTAACAAATGAACATGCTGAAACCACTGATTACCTCGATGGTCTTTGGGTAGCTGTACCAACTGTTGTGTTGTTCGTGTACGAAAGACTGATAAAATGTATTCTTTGTGACTGCTATTCCGATCTGTGTACTGACGCATGAAACGATATGTTGTTTGAGTGAGCTTTAATAATACAACACGCTCAGGACAGTTCTATCGGCTGGTTCTATGGACATGATATTGAAGGCCTTTTCTTAACTTGAAGACTTACATAATTTATGAAAACAATATACATGTACATTTTTATATGTTTGCTTTTTATACGTATATATATATATATATATATCCAGCTTTATGTAGAACATTTTTGCAATTAGTCAAAATGCCGTACTCCCCTTCCCCGTTACAAGCATACAAAGTGACCACCCTCTTGGTTAATACATCGAAAGAAACAGGTTATAGCAAACGGCCTTACACATATACGTAACAGTGTATGAACACACACACACACAAAAACGGAAAAAAAGAAAATTAGATAATAGAGATTCTAAAAGATGTATATGATGAGGAAA
Organism: Mizuhopecten yessoensis; assembly: GCF_002113885.1. NCBI lineage: Eukaryota > Metazoa > Mollusca > Bivalvia > Pectinida > Pectinidae > Mizuhopecten > Mizuhopecten yessoensis. Next base: position 317,482 of record NW_018403431.1, on the reverse strand, counting down.
TGTGTAATTAGGGTACGATCTTTTCACAAACCCGATACATTTAGTACATGATTAACTTTTTTTATTATCATTAGGTTAATGATTGGTTCTCGTCAATTTTACCTTTTTAATTTTAAACATATTGTCATGCATTTCCTGCTGCCATAACTAAAAATGGCAGAAAATGAAAAAGAAAATACGACGAGTAAAGCGAAAATACCAATATGTAAGTTACGCACCTTAGTAACATGGTCAGTTGTGATGTTCTATGGACGTTTATAATGCAAAGGTGACGTAAACATGTTTCGTTCAAAAGTCGTTTCTTTGACAATTTAACGTGTCAAAAATTTACATTATCTTTAAGACGGCGTTACGCTTAATGCCAAAGACTTAAAGGTCACTAGCGCTCAGGGTTCAAGTGACACTGCATCCGCAAACAAGTCATAGTATAATGAGTTTAGCGTCCTATTAACAGATGAGGTATTATAAGGACGTGCCTCCACGTGCATTGTTTGATGCGATATTTTAGTGTTGTCTGAAGCCGGCTCAAGAGTGCTACCTAACTGCAATACCATGCCAACAGCACTAAGCTGAGGACTCCGCCCGCTTGCATTATATTTACAATATATGGCTAATTTTCAAGGTATATCAAACTTGAGCTCAAATACTTCAAGACCGATTTTTCACTTATTCAGTAGGTATGATAAAGAGATAGACCTGACAGTGTACGGTGTAAAAGGGAGAAACACGCAAGGGCCAAAATTTCATCGACCGACGGCTATTAAGTCTCCTTTGTGACAGTTTCAGGAGGAAGGGGGATTACTCGTATATTTGTATCATCAAGAATTCCAGATTCAAGAATTGTCACTGGCTTATCTCCCTTGAATAACATTCGTATCATTACTTTAAAGAGTACATCTAGTGTTTGTTAGTATTAAGGTGTATTAACACAATAAGAAAAACCGGTAGATATACCCAAAAAACAACTTATGGAGATTAGTTTCTTAATAAAAAAAATATCGTGGATTTTGATTTGCTGAATCGACCTTTTCTCACCTGTCTCAAAAAGGTAAATAGCGAAATACTTGACACCCACGTGACATTGTGACGTCACCGGAGAACTTTTGTCGAAGGCAAAAATATGGCTGACTGTAGTTTCTCAGATCCATGAGTAAGCAAACGCGATAGCATTAGCATATCTGATATTCAAAATATGACGACAAGCCAAAACCTTCTGATCCCGGAATATCCCCGATATATTTGAGCCCAGGTTGTTCTTGATCAGAAATATTTGAGGAAGACAAAGACCCTCGAGACTGTGATGAAAGCTGGACTGAACCCCCCCCCCCCAAGGAAAGTTGACCTTAAAAGAAAACTCAATGGCAGATATTTGCACATACAAGATATGATATAATTTGGTCAAACTCCGCCACATCCACTGAACAGATATTAAACATATTTGAAGAGACTATAGTGTGGTTAACACCTGATATATCTTTATAAGTGGCTTTACCATGACCAACATCTGTTTGAAATAGACAGATTATGGTTTTCACACAAGTCAAGTTGTTCGCCGTTTACCGGATGTTTTTACTTGACTAGACCTTTTTGAACAGATATTGAACTTGCACAGCACGTTTCGTTCTTCAGAACATGCACTAGTATCGTTAGTAAAGTAGTAATGGCCTATTTTTAACAGTTAAGTAAAGGCCACTTTCACAGTGAATGAAATCATGTCTGGGATTTGTTCTTCCAGTAACATCCCAAGTTATACAAATACTACCATTTTCTTCAACAAATGTGTTGAATAAATCATAATCATAATATTTGGAATCAATGGATGGAATATAAACAATACCTATGGTGATTATCTTGAATGTTTATGTCAACCTATAAAACATGTTCAGAACTAGTTTAGAAAACAAATACAATACAATCTATATACTGTTTTTGACATTACAAGCATTTTTTTATTTATTTTTTTATCTTTTCAATAAACAGTTAAACTTTGGATACGCAAGATATTTGGATTATCCAATTACGTTTCACCAATACCAGTGATAAACCGACAAATTGTCTGTTAAAATTTAACCTAGTTTTAATGCCACACACGTTCATGTGAGCATACGTCAGTATATGGCGGTTTCAGTATTTTGTGGTTTGCCGTGTCTCATGCTCACGTCAGTATATGGCGGTTTCAGTATTTAGTGGTTTGCCGTGTCTCCTTTATTGACGCTCGCACTATGTTTGACGTCGGTCATCGTGGTAAATACGGATGCAATTCGAAAAGAAATAAGGCTGTTTCTTTTGAAAACTGATAAAATAAATTACATCAAACAGTATGTAGAGAAACTGGCAAAAGATCTCTTACAGTAAGTAAATTACATGCAGTGGGTTACTTACGATGTCGTCAAGTCTCTTCAACATTGTCTGTCAAATTCGAGCTAAAACGACCTCCTGATCGAGGACCAAAACGTCGTCACACGTACAGGAATAAGGTACATCAAAGGGACAACCATACTTTAAACTTCCAACAGCGATATTCAGGACCATACACAAACAAACAACCAACGTCTAACATCTATAGATTTACGACATCTCAATATATCAAACTCACACGATGAAGAAATCATAACATATCTTACATAAATTTCATTATCAGGGTTATATATTAATCAAGACATACTAAAACATATACTCTAACACGATTTGTTTGCAACGCGTGTTTTGATTGGATACGGACCATGTTCTAATCTGCCATAGAATCGTGATCAATCGTGTTTAGGTCCTCCCAAAGCACTTAAGCCACGCCCCGTTTCTATCCAAAACAATATGGCGTCAAGCTCGCCGCCTAGCGAAATCCCGCTGATAAGGCTAGGAGGCAACAGAACAGAAACGACCGACGAAATGTATTTGATGAATGAATTAAAAAGTAAAAAGTACACATTCCTTGTTCTTACCTCCATTTATTACTAAAACGTTCGTTCCATCAGTGTGAAGGCATTTATTTAGATCCGAAATCAAATGAAACATTTCACATGTGTCGTATGCATTTACACACAACTCTTCACAAATCTATACAAATAATAAATAAGCACAGATTGGTATGCATACTGACATGGAAATGTCAATATTAATCCAAATGTGTCGTATAGACTTTGATGACAGGACGTTCACGAACAATCCAAATATTCTGCCTCGTTAACATACAGATCAAGCGCTCGCCAGTATGGGCGGGGCCAAATGACCGACATTTGAAAGCTTCTTTCCGATTGGTCAGTCCGCTGCAGAATGACACGTCGCCAGTTCAGGTCACAAAGTATTTTACTACGTACTTTTTGTACAAGGAAATACAATGTTTCTAAACATATTAGCGTGCATGTAGTATATGTGTTAAGGTGTGTTAGAATGGGGATAGTACGTTGTTTTTCGTGTCTATACTTGCAATTAGAACATGAAATTTGGTTTAAACTCTCGACCTATCGGTCTCGAGTTCAAACCCAAATTTCATGTTCTAATCGCAGGTATAGCCACTCAAAAAAACGTACTATCCCCTAAATACCAAATTACCCCTTGTACATTAACACACCACAGCAAAATAGATGTTTTAAGTGCACACTGTTCATGACATAGTTCATACTAGAGTTTGAAGTTAATGTCATGTACACGTACGAAAATACTACAATAAATCCGACCAATTATTACAGGCATACAATTTTATGAACATGTGTATGCTTAAGGTATAAGCAATAAAACTAAATACATTCCTGTAAAGTAATCCGTTATCATATATACATTCCACGTATAAACAATCACCAATTCCTAAAATACAGAAAAAAACAATTTTGCTTTGGGTCTTTATGTAGGCACTGGGTCATATTCAATAGACTGATAAGTGATCTGGTTCCTGTTGTATTTCCTTGTGTGCTCTAGAACTCCCGTCCAGCTTTGTTGGTTCCTGTACCGGTCTCACATACACTTATCTTTACTATGATAATGGTGTCGGTTCTTAAAATAAATTCCGTTTACGTGCTTCCTAAGTTATTTCCATTAAAGTCCACCTTCAAAATGCTACCCCCAATACCCGTCTTTTTCACATGTTTCAAAGTTCAAGGCCTTTAATAAGGCATTGCAAAACAAATATTTTATATATATACCATTTAGTCTTCATGTAACAATATACCATTGTCAAAATAAAATCCACTTGGATATTGCTTTTTCCAAACACCAATACCAACAAAGTAGGTTTTTTTTTCCTTTTTTAAATTCTACAATTTCATTACGTCCAAGCTTCATTATTGTCGACATTTTCAATTAAAAATGTATATGCCATGTGAATACGAATATATACTGCTGTACAATGTACTCATTTTAAAACTCGGAAAATGTCATTAAACTCATTCTTTTGCAAAACACCATAAAAAAAAGTATCTTCACTAAACATGACTTTTTTAATGACAAATTGGCGTTTAAAGAACAGATGCACTATTTAGCTGCAACTACAACGTCGCCTGTTTTCTTTTGACGATGTGCAAGTAGGACTGATGTGTTCACTACGACATCACCAGTGTGTTTCTTGACAAGATGCATATTCAGTATAAGACACGTGACCCCCACGATCATTATCCTGATAAGACTGTAGTTCTACTTATTTCTCGTATTGACTTAGCAATGAGGGCAGTGCTGGACAATTCGGACAAGGTAACGATTGATAACCACATACTGCACTTTTCACTGTTAATCCGCCATCCGATCAAGTGTTTACACATTAACAGATACACTCAGAGTTATTGAACAAATTACGAATGACGTTTACTTTACTTGAACAGGTCAGGTCAATCTGAGATGTGATTTACAGATCTCACATTTATTTGGCACATATCCAGTGATAGTTTAAATATCGAGAGATGAAGGTGAATTATAGTTATCAGATGAATGAAATGTAAGCTATATAGATAAACCCCTCAAGTTAAAGACAGAAAGGCCTAAATGGTTATCAATTGACGGTATATCGCTATACATGGTCCACTACCTGTGTGATTATGTTATCTACATTTTATTTGATTAGATACCTGCATTATTTCAGTGATTTCACTGTAAATAAAATAGAAAAATTAAATGTAAACATAAGTGTACGCATTCCGTCAGTAGATACAAATGTAGGAAGCCTTCAACCCGCGTTTGTTAGAGTGATGTGTAAAACAGTTCCTTCTATTAGAACTAAATGTTTTTTCTATGGTGATACAGTTCTCACATAATTTGACTGACATTAAGGATCTGCCTAATTAGAGCTGAATTTCCGAAATTGCGAAGATTTTTAAGTCTAATGTTCCCAAATAAACGCTTGATGTTTCAATGTGTAATATTTTCTATGCATAACCTTTAATAGTTTTGTCTCACCTGAATCTTCAACTCTCAAGTTGGCGTTTCGAATATATATATTATACAGCGTTTTAAACAATTCTATTTAAATTGAAGGAGCTTAATAAAAATAATTGTAATTGTGTATTTATGATTCACATCATAACATATTATTTACACTATTATTTGACCCCTTTAATCAAATGCAAATATTCATGATAAAGTCCTAATGTTGCAGACTAGCCGACCATCCTCTAGCTGTCAACATCTGTATTTGTTCTGATGACCAATGTCCAGGTACAACTGACCCATCACATTAAGTACTTGTTGCGCACCGCCGGACAATGTAACTGTCCGAATGTTACACAAAGGTCTTGTTTTTATCTCATAGCTGCTTCAATCGACGATAAATCTTGTAGGTAAACTGTGATGTCCGAGGGCATTTCGTCTGGTTAAGCTGTCACTCAAAGTTTACGTGAAAGTGATGTACACCTTGATGACTGGGCCACGGTGGTGGTATTTTTACCTGGTGACATTTTGGTTTATTCTGAGATCACTATTATTCATCCAACGACTTACATTTGTTGTATCAATTATCTTTTCTGGTTTATTATGGTAGCTATATTTTACTTTCATTTCACTGAAAATATATTATATATATCCGATAAATGGAGAACTGTTGATGCACATGCTGGTTAATTTTCGCAAAAGGTCACGTGCTAGATGATATAAGGTGAGGTTGTTCTTCAAAATACAAAAGTGGTAATGTAGTTCGTGTTCATTGTCATTAATTAAGCAGGTGTACAAATAGCGTGTCACGCCTTATTTTGGACAGGTGTTATGCGCAGGGTCAAGTTGGGACATAGCTGCATACTCATGGGTGCGAACGATATCCCAGTTTATCAGCCGGAGCGATAAAGAAGGATATACTCTGAAGAAAATCGCGCTGACCTGAAGAGTAGTAAGATTGTCGTAGACCAGCGCGACGTGCGGCCTCGCCTGGCAGCTTTTCAGTGAAATAAACATGTCTTCTTTAAAAAAAATGACAAGACTTCAAAACCCATTAGCCCGAGAGATAATTGCAGAATATATTGGAACGTTTATTCTTTGTGTGAGTATATTTTTCATTACTTTGTTGACCATTCTATATTAGATAGAGGACAAAATTGCATTCTCCTTTTTATTTGTTTGACACACATAAAGGGAATGTCAATTATCAATGGTATAAAATTTATAATTAAATGCATTTTTAAACATGTTGTATTGATACACATTTTAACGATGTGATTGTTTCTTTTGTAACTGTTGTAATGATAAGATGCTGTCTCTTCTACTTTACATTGCTGTATAACTCGGCCTCTAGCGCTTCGTGTTAGTGACCATGTTTTGAGAACGGTAAATCATTACGTGCTCGATTGTTCTCCTCCATGCAGAGTCCAAACATTGCACATGAAGTGATGTGTGCCCCCTCCCCGTAGCGCGAATTATTTTTCAGACAATAAAATAGTTCTTATAATTGCAATATTTAACAAATATAAAGTACGCGTAACGATTTAATTACCAAATATGTATATACTGTGTATCATACATGTACTGTAATTGTTATTGAATGATACTTCAATTTACTTTTTGTTTTTTACCAGTGAACTGTTCTAGTTGGTGTTATGTTATTATGTTTATATGTAAATAACATTACCGTCGTTACCTGACTTTGATTTACTATCATCTGTAAAAGCAAGATAAAAAGAGTGAGCTTGAATGTTTTATTGAAAGGGTATTATTTATGGAACATAGTGCTGATGTGAATGTATATATACTCACAGTAATACATTTCTATTTTCACTCTCTTATATGATCACATGTTCACAGACATTGTTGGAACACTGGTAATGGTTTATCAGAACTGAACAGTTGTCGTTGATGCATTAATGGTGATCGACAGATGTATTACTGTGACTACTTTGTTGATGCACCAATAGGAATGGTTCACATTGTTAATGTCGCATCGTCACATCACAACCGCTATTAATGCGTTGTTACAAACGTAAGGAATATAAAACGAGGAGTTTCACATGTAAAGCTTCCAATACCTAAGGCAGTTAGGTAGCAGCGTACAGTAGCGTACGATGGCCATGGGTGATATTTTTATACAATGAATAACCCCTGTAATATAACATTTATCAAAATAAAAAAATAAGTCAGCACTTAAATTGGTTTATACATGATGAAGTGGACTATGTGGGCTTCATAATTTTTCAAAATATTAATTCGAATTTTAGTTTGAGACTACAGTTTTGGGCATTTACAAATCTGTGTCTATAAAACAAAAGCTAGCTTTTCATGTTGTCTATTTTGTACTCAGCACATGTGTAAATATTGAGAAAAATCCCCCGGAATGACCAATGATAAAACGTGAGTATTTCTGTTACCGAACAGGCGATATTTAATATCAGACAGGTTTTAAGAAAAGAAGAAATTACTTGCGGGAGTCAAACTTTTGTTTAAAAATCATGATTTCTTTTGTGTATATTGGTGTTTTTTGTTGTGGTAACTATGGTTTTCACAAGTGCCAAATCTGGAGAAAACAGTTTTTGAAAAAAAAAATCAGTCTTCTAAACAAAATGAAATCGAAATGTAGTTTAAAAATATGTATATATATGTAGGTGTGTTGTGCAGGTTGAATTCACTATCCATGTTTATCTGAGATATGCCCTGTATTTTCAGAGTCAAGCCATTTCTACTGTACACTGCTACCTTATACACATGGCAACATGCACGAACAAAATCTACTACATCATTAACACACTGGAACAAATATACCACAGTCAGCAACACATACACACAAAGTCAACATTTACTTAATTTTTCAACATCATCACCTCATAGGACAACTTTTATCAAAATCGCTTCTTAAAAAGCGAAAATTATGAGGTAAAGGTGGGAGAGGATATCAAAAGGAACCTAAAACAAAACAAAAAACAGGAATGAAATTCTTCCTTCTTGATAGGACCGGCACTTAATATATATGTCAATGTTATAACACTGTATTGGGGAAGTACAGGAATGTATTTTTAAATCCGATAATTCTGTTTGACAAAGTTTTGGAGATAAAGTCTTGCCATTTCCGGCGATTTCCTCTTTTAGGATTGTGTCCTCGATGTTTGATCACAATCGTATTTGGGCTGTTTTAGTCCGGTATCGGAACGATTGACCTAGGACGCAAGGGCAGGTCTTTGTAAGACCCCTTCGTAAATTTTAGAAATAGCTTAAGCGTGTCATTTGAAGTATCTAGCTTTTGTTGTCATTAAAGCACGTATAGAATTTACTTCCGTAGACAAGATAGTGATAATGCGGAAGATAAAGAAAATTCAATATTGAGAATCGTAAATAATTATGAGCGTCTTTTTTCTTTGGTTGCTATGATTTTCAGCTTGATTTGAAACAAAATATATGACTGTTTAAAGCTGAATAATTTTCTGTTTGGAAGCGTAGTCACAACTTATCAAAAGGTCAATGGTTGCCTTTCGGGTGTGAAACAGATCGTTTTCACCTCATTCCAAGATCGTCTCAAGCAACGAATAGAAGAACAAAATATTCCGATTGCATCATACAGCTTTGAGAAACACTTGGTGTTACCTTCAGTTCTTTGTTTGGGTTCATGCTATCTTTTCTTGTTCATTTCTCATCTGCTCTTTCCAAACAATACTATAAACAATATTTATTTTTAAAGTTGAAACATCATTTTCGACATTGTGTAATGGACGGATTCGAAACATTCTTCTTCATGCTGCGGTTATATTTGCTGTTTTAATTTATCACAAGGAACGTCATATTACGCACTTGTTCTTCATGTACTCCGTGATACGAAGTAGGCCCACTGTATGCTTAGTAAGATAAACAGGATTATAAATGGACAGGAGCAATATACCTGACTTATATACTACCTACATTTAACCTGGGTACACACATCCGTATTGAGTTCCTCTACTTCGAGTCCTGCAGCCAACACTTCCACTTCCATAACACGATAAACAGTGGAGAGAAAGCACATTCCCAACTCTATAATAAATCTGTCATATGGAGGTGTGGGTATAAACCTCATTGTCAGTTTATTTACCCAACGCCCTATATATCAATTAGTAGTATGAGTCAGGTTTTACTGTCCTGTAGATATTTTGAATATCATACCTGTCTATTACAATGGAAATAATGAAGAAGTTATAAAATTGATATTCCTGGTCTTTTATTTTGATGCAGATATTTCACATAACAAATTCCCACGATATTTGTATTATGCAAGCAAGTGTAAATCCTTCAAACCAGGTAAGTGAAGTTCAATTATAGGTGGAAAAAGTTTTGACCTCGATCAGGTTTTTGAAGTAGCACAAACAATCGATCAATAATACAGCCAGGGAGATCTGTCAAACGATAGACACAATTGCACGCGAAATCAGGCGTTTTTTAAAATAGTGAAGTTACTACGTATAAAACGAGGTTAATTTGATCGTCAAATATCTCCAAACACAGCCTTAACACCACAGGTAACGACCAAGGTCTAATGTCAAAACCGCATGTTGGTAAAGTAACAAAGTCTTCAACTACTGCATTAATTATTAAGGTGTTACTTTCAGGATTTGTTTTTATCCTTTTGTAGCGGTTAATGTTGCCTTTATTATTACAAAAAACATATATTATTTTAATGATCAATGTAACTATAATAACATAATTTTGCTGTGTTTACCACTTCTTACATATACTGTATACCACTCTTTGTGTACTTTATAGACAAGTTCTAATATACCCTGTATACCACTCCTTATATACTGTGTAAACCACTCTATATGCTGTGTTTACCACTTCTTACATATACTGTATACCACTCTTTGTGTACTATATAGACAAGTTCTAATATACCCTGTATACCACTCTATGTATACTGTGCTTACCACTCTATATATAATGTGCATACCACTCCCTATATAATGTGTAAACCACTCTATATGCTGTGTTTACCACTTCTTACATATACTGTATACCACTCGTTGTGTACTATATAGACAAATTATATTCCACCCTGTGTACTCTGTAAAACACTTTTTTATGTACCCTGTATACCACTCTCTATATATCATTCTTTATATACTTTGTATACCACTTTCTGTTTACTATGCATATCACGCTTTATATACTCTGTAAACCAAATCTTATATACTATCATTATTTAACCTTCTCAATATTTCTTTGTAAAGAGATCTTTGTTATATTTTATAATAAACAAGAGGCACTGAGTAAGGACCAGTCTCCTGCCAAAATCCTAAAAAAAGTGTATCCAAATTGTGATGGTCAGCAATATACATGTATATACTACTAAAGCCAGGTAATACACATGTATTTACTACTACAGACAGGTATTACACATGTAATTACTACTACACACAAGTAATACACATGTATTTCCTACTACAGACAGGTTTAACACATGTTATTACTACTACAGCTAGGTACTACACATGTAATTACTTCTACAGACAGGTATGTATGTAATTACTACTACAGACATGTATAACACATGTATTTACTAATACATCCAGTTAATACACATGTATTTACTACTACAGACAGGCATTACACATGTTATTACTACTACAGCTAGGTATTATACATGTAATTACTACTACAGACATGTATAACACATGTATTTCCTAATACATCCAGTTAATACACCTGTATTTAATACTACAGACAGGTATTACGCATGTAGTTTCTACTACATACATGTATTACATATGTAATTACTACTACAGACATGTATAACACATGTATTTACTAATACATCCAGTTAATACACATGTATTTACTACTACAGACAGGTATTAGACATGTAATTACTACTACACACAGGTATTATACATGTAATTTCTACTACAGACAGGTATGTATGTAATTACTACTACAGACATGTATAACACATGTATTTACTAATCCATCCAGTTAATACACATGTATTTACTACTACAGACAGGCATTACACATGTAATTACCACTGCAGTTAGGTACTACACATGTAATTACTAATACAGCTAGGTATTACACATGTAATTACCACTGCAGTTAGGTACTACACATGTAATTACTAATACAGAAAGGTATAACACATGTAATTACTATTACAAACAGGTATTACACATGTAATTACCACTGCAGTTAGGTACTACACATGTAATTACTAATACAGAAAGGTATTACACATGTAATTTCTACTACAGACAGGTATTAGACATGTAATTACTACTACAGCTAGGCATTATACATGTAATTTCTACTACAGCTAGGTATTATACATGTAATTTCTACTACAGCTAGGTATTATACATGTAATTACTACTACACACAGGTATTATACATGTAATTACTACTACAGAGAAGTAATACACATGTATTTACTACTACAGACAGGTATTTCACATGTAATTACTACTACACACAGGTATTACACATGTAATTACTACTACAGCTAGGTATTACACATATAATTTCCATTACAGCTAGGTATTACACATGTAATTACTACTACAGACAGGTATTACACATGTAATTTCTACTACAGACAGGTATTACACATGTATATATTATCACAGATAGGTATTACACATGTAATTACTACTACCGCTAGGTACTACACATGTAATTACTAATACAGAAAGGTATAACACATGTAATTACTATTACAAACAGGTATTACACATGTAATTACTACTACAGACAGATATGTATGTAATTACAACTACAGACAGGTACTACAGATGTAATTACTACTACAGACAGGTATTACACATGAAATTTCTACTACAGACAGGTATTACACATGCAATTTATACTACAGACAGGTATTACACATGTAATTTCTACTACAGCTAGGTATTACACATGTAATTTCTACTACAGCTAGGTATTACACATGTAATTACTATTACAGCTAGATATTACACATGTAATTACTACTACAGCTAGTTACTACACATGTAATTACTAATACAGCTAGGTATTACACATGTAATTACTACTACAGACAGGTATTACACATGCAATTTATACTACAGCTAGGTATTACACATGTAATTACTACTACAGACAGGTATTACACATGTAATTTCTACTACAGACAGGTATTACACATGTAACTTCTACTACAGACAGGTATTACACATGTATATATTATCACAGATAGGTATTACACATGTAATTACTTCTACAGACAGATATTACACATGTATATATCATCACAGATAGGTATTACGCATGTATATATTATTACAGACAGGTATTACACATGTATATATCATCACAGATAGGTATTACACATGCTATATACTATCACAGAAAGGTATTACACCTGTATACCCTATCACAGACAGGTATTACACATATAATTACTACTACAGCCAGGTAATACACATGTAATTACTACTACAGACATGTATAACACATGTATTTACTAATACATCCAGTTAATACACATGTATTTACTACTACAGACAGGTATTACACATGTAATTACTACTACAGAGAAGTAATACACATGTATTTACTACTACAGACAGGTTTTACACATGTAATTACTACTACAGCCAGGTAATACACATGTATTTACAACTACAGACAGGTATTACACATGAAATTACTACTACAGACAGGTATTACACATGTAATTACTACTACAGCTTGGTACTACACATGTAATTACTAATACAGAAAGGTATTACACATGTAATTACTATAACAAACAGGTATTACACATGTAATTACTTCTACAGACAGGTATGTATGTAATTACTACTACAGACATGTACTACAAATGTCATTACTACTACAGACAGGTATTACACATGTAATTACTACTACAGACAGGTATTACACATATAATTTATACTACAGACAGGTATTACACATGTAATTTCTACTACAGCTAGGTATTACACATGTAATTACTACTACAGCTAGGTATTACACATGTAATTACTACTACAGCTAG
>NW_018403431.1:269473-300268 GCF_002113885.1 Mizuhopecten yessoensis | reverse complement strand
TAAACATGACGGCTGCTGAAATATCGCTGGGCATTGTGAGATTTGACAATGTCATTGTAAATTTATGTGCAAAATAAAAAATAAAATAAAAAACACTTTTATTACAACGAAAACAAGACCAAGGTCTGCAATATCGTACAAAATGCACATCGGTTGAAATCACCAATGCCGGCAATGGAAACAATTTTAACGCTCATGCAATTTATCAGAAATATCGTCTGTTACACTGCACTGATCAACAGGGGTTCGTTACAAATGTCTGAAATACACATATTCTATAGACCTACTGACACATATGTTGCAGACCTACTGATATGAGTCACAGCACACATAAACATTTCAGACATTTTGTAACGAACCTGTGCTCCGTCGCAAGATCACTCACTTCAAATGCTATCAGTTTCACGCGTCTCGCATCCACGGTTCCTGATTTCTGACGACATGTCAAATAACGAGGCCGTTATAGAATCTACCGACTGTTGTCAGGTTCCCATACAATCAACAAATAAATTCACGCCATGATTCTTCACAAAATGAGCAAATAGAAAAGTTCGAATTAACTTCCAAAAATAACTCCCTCGTGGAGGGCAATGTCGGATTTACGGTGTTCACTGTATTTGTCCATGAGCGAAATTTGTTCCGGGGAAAAATCGAAACAATTTCAAAGCAAACTTTCAGCTCAGAGTTCTATTGCTAAACTTGAATCACCCTATAGACATATCATACGCAATTGTATTGAAACTGAATTGTGGAATAAAATTGAAATGTTTGTTAAAATTCCAAAGTCTACTACGTTGTTCGCCAATCAGCACGCGACAATACGCTATTCAAACTATTGAACGAAATTGTGTGGACTGTCGATAGGGCGGGCATTTTTAATTTTAAATATAAATTATAAGTTAAAAAAGAACATAAGAGGCAGAGAATACGTAAATAAAGGTATTGAACTGTTTTTGTATGGTATTTATGATCTATTTGAATGACACAACTTTGCAAGCAAACAACTCATAATGCGCTAGCGCTCATTATGTTGTTTGCTTGCAAAGCTGTGTCATTCCAATAGATCATAAATACAATACAAAAGCAGTTCAATGTTTAAGTATTACTATCACAGACAGGTATTGCACATGTATTTACTATCACAGACAGGTAATGCACACGCATTTACTATAACAGACAGGTATTACACATGTAATTGCTGCTACAGACAGGTATTACACATGTATATATTATCACAGATAGGTATTACACTTGATATATTATATCAGTTTCACAGACAGGTATTACACATGTATTACACATGTATACCTATCGAGAGAACGGTTTTGGATCACCAATCTACAAACCCGCTACCCTCGAGGTATGAACGAACGATAGGCGGTTGCCATCCGCTCGTTTTCCTTCCAGGGGGAATTTGACCTAATGGTGCATTACTGCACAGTTGGTCTGCTATCTCGCCTACCTGCTGCTGCATGTCAGTGTGTGTGACCAACAGCCGTTGTCAGATTAATTTTGCAGATTTATAAAGTATCCCAGCCATTTCATCTACTTATTCCTCCTGCACTCACTTATTTGATAATTACATGCATTATTTCTGAAAAGCGAAAAAGGCGACTAAGTGCGGACCCCCCTGCTGTGACTGTTAAATCCACTGCAGAATTGAGAGGCGACTAATGAGGGCATAACGTAGGAAATTGAGATTGTTCACATTTACCGGGCCAGATTCCCACATGCATATGTTCCACGTTTTTGATATTTCGTCCCTTCTTTACTGTGCTTATCTCTCGTTGACTCACTTAATGTGATAGTGCATCTTGCGCAAGAATAGGTCGTCTACATCAGCGTTCCTTGTCCGCGATGCTCTCAGCTTAATTGCTGCCTTCGGCTGTCTTTAGCCGAGGGGACTAATGGTTTTATATAAAAGCGATTTTTTTCAAATATAGTATAGCAGTTCTATCTTCTTGTAATATGATGTATATGTACATGTAACTGTTTTGTTTCACTGTGTCTTGATAAAGGAGCGGATCGTTTTCGAAAATTTGAGAACCTAAACTTGTTCACACTGTTGGAATTACTTCTTTGCCCATATACTATTTTAAGTTATTCGTATCCTACGGACATACCTCCATTAGGATTCAGTGTTATATGGGATTTTACCGTCTATATTACTTCTTTGACCCATATCATATATCATGTATACCTATCACATGTATACCTATCATATACAGGTATTACACATGTAATTAATACTACAGACAGGTATTACATGTGTATTAACTATCACAGACATGTATTACACAAGTATTTACTATCACAGACAGCTGATATAACACATGCAATTACTTACTATAGAGAGAACCTACATATATTGCTATTGTTGTTTTTTGGGGGAGGGAGTTGAATGGAAAATAGTTTTATTTATTTATTTATTTTCTCATTATATAAATATCTGTTTTACCATGATATCTTATATTTGAATGGTAATAAAGTGCATGCTGTTACCATGTATCTGGCTTGTATTAAACGCCTTTTAGGTCACAAAATACAATTGTATCTCTACAAAATATATCTAGTGATCAATATCTCGAAGACTTTAAAGAACATGCACCTGATGATGGAATACTACTTATCTGTATATACACACACAAACGCAAGCTACTATGTATGTATTAAATACTGAAATATTACTTCTTGTCTGTGATAGTACAAGTAAATACAAGTTTATAACCAGTTTGAAACAATGAATTTATGTTCCTTACATGACAATTGCAATATATTGATAGAACATAAAATTACAAATACATAAGTATGTTCCCTTAATGTCTGTGATAGTTAAAACAATTTTATCTGAAGCAATATAATTCAAGATCCATAGCCTGTCTGTGGTAATAAATACAGGTGTATGACCAGTCTGAAACAGTAAATAAAAAATATGTTCCTATGTCTGTGATAAGCAGCCTGAAACAATTAATAAATGTTCCTAATATGTTTGTTATAGTTAATACAAGTTTATAACGAGTCTGAAACAATTAATAAATGTCCCTAATATGTTTGTTATAGTTAATACAAGTTTATAAGCAGCCCGAAACAATTAATACTGTTCCTAATATGTTTGTTATAGTTAATATAAGTTTATAACCAGTCTGAAACAATTAATAAAATGTCCATAACCTGTCTGTGAATTTGTACGGGTAATAATACAATTTTATCAAATTATTTTTAAAACATTAAATCCTTGAAGAAAATCAAGATAAACATTTTAATGACTAAATTGTAAGTTATACATGCAGTAGGATCGTTTTCCTTCGGTTATGAAATACATAGGAACATCCCTTCCTCACCACTTACCCCCATCTACTTTATAATGCTTAACATTTTAAAATAATGTTGATACCGCCATAACCAGACGTATATTTGGTGGCATTAAACTCCTACTTTCACTTTCTCATACTTAATTTCCGGTTAATAAATACAAAACTGAGGCTTCCGATTTAATGCTTTACCCTGCACAGTTCCCGTTTATATCATTTGCAAACTAGTAGCCACCCGGAACCTTTAGTAAACAAGTAGCCACCCGGAACCTTTAGTAAACTATTAGCCACTCGGAACCTTTAGTAAACTAGTAGCCACCCGAAATCTTTAGCAATCTAGTAGCCACCCGGAACATAAAGTAAACTATTAGCCACTCGGAACCTTTAATAAACTATTAGCCACTCGGAACCTTTAGTAAACTATTAGCCACCCGGAACCTTTAAACAACTATTAGTCACTCGGAACCTTTAATAAACTTTTAGCCACTCGGAACCTTTAGTAAACTATCAGCCACCCGGAAACTTTAGACAACTTTAGCCACTCGGAACGTTTAATAAACTTTTAGCCACTCGGAACCTTTAGTAAACTATTAGCCACTCGGAACCTTTAGTTTCAGTTCCGGGTTTTAGGGTTGATGATGTCACTCCGTTTGGTTTGGTATTTTCTCGTTTCAAGTTGTTCGTACCAATTTTCGGTTTCGATTTGGCCTTGTGTGTAGATACGTTGTTATTTCTAATTTAATCCGGTTTATATCTATATATAACATTGTCGTTAGGACATGGCCAATGTTTGTCGATTTCACCGACGTTGAGGTTTCGCAGTATTTAGGTTACCCAGTTCGCAATGACAATTATTGACTTAATAACAAATCAATCATAAATGTGTGTTAAAATGAAGATAGCAAAAATCATCACATTTCCGTTTTAATTTAATTTTTATTTTTTTTATCTCGTCGTTTGTTTTGAATATATTGCACATTATAATTCTAAAGAAAGTGCAAATAACAACATTATATAACAACGGAAGGATCAACTGTTTATGTAGATACATTGTACCATTGTATCAATTAACCATTTGTTGAATCCTAAATGTTCTTGTTTTATAAAAAGTTAATGAAACAATGACTATCTTTTAACTAAGGAATTATTGAGAAACTGCGACCTGGTCATGCGAAACCAAACAAACCACATTTCAGAAACATCATCATTTGAACAAGATGAATATATTTGCAATAACATGTGATACTATTTAATATAATTCTTTGTTTCTTTAACGAGGATTGTATACAGCCACTTAACTCAAGTTTCTATTTGCATATGTTTGTAGACTTTTGCTATTGGTTCCGGGGCCCAGTATGTCCTCAGCCGTCAGGAGTTCAGCAGTTTTCTCACTGTCAACTTTGCCGGAGGGATGGGACTGACCCTAGGGATATATTTTTCCGGAGGCGTGTCAGGTTCGGCGACATCATATCGGCGTTATCATTGAATTACTCTTACAATATTTACTATGCACTTGAAAAAATAGGGATAGATACCATGACCTGATTACATTACGGATGTGTACATGCTTTAGAACCACTGTATTGCACCAGTTTATAAGTTTATCAAATGCTAAGTAAAGATTTTTTTGGTAAACATGCCGAATCTAAAATGAAATACTGTACTATATTACATTGTCATATTTATGTTCTATAATTGTACAAGTATATCTTCATGGTTTTATTTCACCTTGAACAGGAGGCTCTCTTAACCCAGCCGTGACGTTAGCTTTGTGTCTGAGTGGGCGTGTGCCCTGGTATAAATGGCCGTTCTACTCTATAGCGGAACTAGCCGGAGCTTTTACTGCTGCCGCCGTCCAGTTCGGTATATACCACGGTCAGTATAACCTCACATACTCTCTATTTTGTACCTTTTAATACATGTATGTGTGTCTTTAGTGAGTATATGCACAGCATCTTACAGTAATCATAATTGAGCTAGTTTATTTATACATATACAAATTAACCCAGGTATAAAATATTTTTGAATCAATAGTTTACAGACACATTTTTGAAGCAAAATACTTTTTTTCTCAAGACGGTAAATACATGTTATACCGAGACAAAATGATGCATATCTGCAACAGTACGATTTGCAGGCTACTGAATAGGAAACCCAATGAGACTACATACTTTAGCACCTAAATGCTGCGGAGCTTCCTTTCTTGGTTTGCTAGGTATTATCGTTAGGATAAATACGTTATTAAATGCATGCATAAATGTATCAATAGATGTTTTGTATTGAAATCGGAATTTTTACTTATATTGAATATTGAATACTGCACCAACCTTTAGGAATGATAGGTGACCAGCATTGTCATTCACCAAATGAGAAAGCAAATATAAAACTTAAGTGCCAAAATTGAACATGCATGGTGCTGGTTCCAGTTCTTCGATTTAAAAAAAATCCATAATATTTAAACAAAATTCTCATTTTCTATCAATAATACAGTATCCATAGCTACGTGAGGACATTTTGGAAAAAAGTTATTGAGAAAACATGAGATTCACTTTTTTATAAAGTCAGCAATTTCGACGTCGTCGTTTTGTATTTGTTTATTCTTTATGCACACAATAATTAATACTCGGTGTCAAGATACATGTTATGAATAATGTCTATCCAAATCAAGATGTTCTGTGTTAAATCTCTATTTTTATACATCATTAAAAAAATGTGTATATGCATAAAATGTACACTAATTTTACCGCCACATAGATGCCCTCAATCATTATGACTCCGGGTATCGACAAACAACAGGAGAAAACGCGACAGCCGGAATATTCGCCACGTATCCCCAGGAATTTGTATCTACAACCAACACTTTTTTCGACCAGGTAATAAATCGCGTTATTTTGTGCAAATGAGAACTCTTTTCGAATCCCATTGTGGAAAATGATTAGCAATTCGTTGATATGCTTACTGTATTATTAAACCCAAACTCGTTCGCTTCAGGTTTTAGATGGATTTCTATTGTACCATTTGCTTCAGCTGTTTTGTACGTCTGAATGTCTGTCTGTCTGAATACTAGTAGTCGTCGCCACCCCCCCCCCCCCCCCCCCCCCCCTTAACATAGGTGTTCTGTAGACTTTATCTCCTTTCACTTTAAGTGTTCTATAAGTCTTTGTCACTGTGTTTTGTTAGTATAGTTTCTGTCTCCCTTCCTTTCGGTGTTCTTTTGGGTGTTCTATAAGTCTTTGTCATTTTGTTTTGTTAGTATAGTTTCTGTCTCCCTTCCTTTCGGTGTTCTTTTGGGTGTTCTATAAGTCTTTGTCATTGTGTTTTGTTAGTATAGTTTCTGTCTCCCTTCCTTTCGGTGTTCTTTTGGGTGTTCTATAAGTCTTTGTCATTGTGTTTTGTTAGTATAGTTTCTGTCTCCCTTCCTTTCGGTGTTCTTTTGGGTGTTCTATAAGTCTTTGTCATTGTGTTTTGTTAGTATAGTTTCTGTCTCCCTTCCTTTCGGTGTTCTTTTGGGTGTTCTATAAGTCTTTGTCATTGTGTTTTGTTAGTATAGTTTCTGTCTCCCTTCCTTTCGGTGTTCTTTTGGGTGTTCTATAAGTCTTTGTCATTGTGTTTTGTTAGTATAGTTTCTGTCTCCCTTCCTTTCGGTGTTCTTTTGGGTGTTCTATAAGTCTTTGTCATTGTGTTTTGTTAGTATAGTTTCTGTCTCCCTTCCTTTCGGTGTTCTTTTGGGTGTTCTATAAGTCTTTGTCATTGTGTTTTGTTAGTATAGTTTCTGTCTCCCTTCCTTTCGGTGTTCTTTTGGGTGTTCTATAAGTCTTTGTCATTGTGTTTTGTTAGTATAGTTTCTGTCTCCCTTCCTTTCGGTGTTCTTTTGGGTGTTCTATAAGTCTTTGTCATTGTGTTTTGTTAGTATAGTTTCTGTCTCCCTTCCTTTCGGTGTTCTTTTGGGTGTTCTATAAGTCTTTGTCATTGTGTTTTGTTAGTGTTGTTTCTGTCTCCCTTCCTTTCGGTGTTCTTTTGGGTGTTCTATAAGTCTTTGTCATTGTGTTTTGTTAGTATAGTTTCTGTCTCCTTTCCTTTCGGTGTTCTTTTGGGTGTTCTTTAAGTCTTTATCATTGTGTTTTGTTAGTATAGTTTCTGTCTCCTTTCCTTTCGGTGTTCTTTTGGGTGTTCTTTAAGTCTTTGTCATTGTGTTTTGTTAGTGTTGTTTCTGTCTCCCTTCCTTTCGGTGTTCTTTTGGGTGTTCTTTAAGTCTTTATCATTGTGTTTTGTTAGTATAGTTTCTGTCTCCCTTCCTTTCGGTTTTCTTTTGGGTGTTCTATAAGTCTTTGTCGTTTTGTTTTGTTAGTATAGTTTCTGTCTCCTTTCCTTTCGGTGTTCTTTTGGGTGTTCTATTAGTCTTTGTCATTGTGTTTTGTTAGTATATTTTCTGTCTCCCTTCCTTTCGGTGTTCTTTTGGGTGTTCTTTAAGTCTTTGTCATTGTGTTTTGTTAGTGTTGTTTCTGTCTCCCTTCCTTTCGGTGTTCCTTTGGGTGTTCTATAAGTCTTTGTCATTGTGTTTTTTTAGTATAGTTTCTGTCTCCCTTCCTTTCGGTGTTCCTTTGGGTGTTCTATAAGTCTTTGTCATTGTGTTTTGTTAGTATAGTTTATAGTTTCTGTCTCCCTTCCTTTCGGTTTTCTTTTGGGTGTTCTATAAGTCTTTGTCGTTTTGTTTTGTTAGTATAGTTTCTGTCTCCTTTCCTTTCGGTGTTCTTTTGGGTGTTCTTTAAGTCTTTGTCATTGTGTTTTGTTAGTATATTTTCTGTCTCCCTTCCTTTCGGTGTTCCTTTGGGTGTTCTATAAGTCTTTGTCATTGTGTTTTGTTAGTATAGTTTATAGTTTCTGTCTCCCTTCCTTTCGGTGTTCTTTTGGTTGCTCTATAAGTCTTTGTCGTTTCGTTTTGTTAGTATAGTTTCTGTCTCCCTTCCTTTCGGTGTTCTTTTGGGTGTTCTATAAGTCTTTGTCATTGTGTTTTGTTAGTATAGTTTCTGTCTCCCTTCCTTTCGGTGTTCTTTTGGGTGTTCTATAAGTCTTTGTCATTGTGTTTTGTTAGTATAGTTTCTGTCTCCCTTCCTTTCGGTGTTCTTTTGGGTGTTCTATAAGTCTTTGTCATTGTGTTTTGTTAGTATAGTTTCTGTCTCCCTTCCTTTCGGTGTTCTTTTGGGTGTTCTATAAGTCTTTGTCATTGTGTTTTGTTAGTATAGTTTCTGTCTCCCTTCCTTTCGGTGTTCTTTTGGGTGTTCTATAAGTCTTTGTCATTGTGTTTTGTTAGTATAGTTTCTGTCTCCCTTCCTTTCGGTGTTCTTTTGGGTGTTCTATAAGTCTTTGTCATTGTGTTTTGTTAGTATAGTTTCTGTCTCCCTTCCTTTCGGTGTTCTTTTGGGTGTTCTATAAGTCTTTGTCATTGTGTTTTGTTAGTATAGTTTCTGTCTCCCTTCCTTTCGGTGTTCTTTTGGGTGTTCTATAAGTCTTTGTCATTGTGTTTTGTTAGTATAGTTTCTGTCTCCCTTCCTTTCGGTGTTCTTTTGGGTGTTCTATAAGTCTTTGTCATTGTGTTTTGTTAGTATAGTTTCTGTCTCCCTTCCTTTCGGTGTTCTTTTGGGTGTTCTATAAGTCTTTGTCATTGTGTTTTGTTAGTATAGTTTCTGTCTCCCTTCCTTTCGGTGTTCTTTTGGGTGTTCTATAAGTCTTTGTCATTGTGTTTTGTTAGTATAGTTTCTGTCTCCCTTCCTTTCGGTGTTCTTTTGGGTGTTCTATAAGTCTTTGTCATTGTGTTTTGTTAGTATAGTTTCTGTCTCCCTTCCTTTCGGTGTTCTTTTGGGTGTTCTATAAGTCTTTGTCATTGTGTTTTGTTAGTATAGTTTCTGTCTCCCTTCCTTTCGGTGTTCTTTTGGGTGTTCTATAAGTCTTTGTCATTGTGTTTTGTTAGTATAGTTTCTGTCTCCCTTCCTTTCGGTGTTCTTTTGGGTGTTCTATAAGTCTTTGTCATTGTGTTTTGTTAGTATAGTTTCTGTCTCCCTTCCTTTCGGTGTTCTTTTGGGTGTTCTATAAGTCTTTGTCATTGTGTTTTGTTAGTATAGTTTCTGTCTCCCTTCCTTTCGGTGTTCTTTTGGGTGTTCTATAAGTCTTTGTCATTGTGTTTTGTTAGTATAGTTTCTGTCTCCCTTCCTTTCGGTGTTCTTTTGGGTGTTCTATAAGTCTTTGTCATTGTGTTTTGTTAGTATAGTTTCTGTCTCCCTTCCTTTCGGTGTTCTTTTGGGTGTTCTATAAGTCTTTGTCATTGTGTTTTGTTAGTATAGTTTCTGTCTCCCTTCCTTTCGGTGTTCTTTTGGGTGTTCTATAAGTCTTTGTCATTGTGTTTTGTTAGTATAGTTTCTGTCTCCCTTCCTTTCGGTGTTCTTTTGGGTGTTCTATAAGTCTTTGTCATTGTGTTTTGTTAGTATAGTTTCTGTCTCCCTTCCTTTCGGTGTTCTTTTGGGTGTTCTATAAGTCTTTGTCATTGTGTTTTGTTAGTATAGTTTCTGTCTCCCTTCCTTTCGGTGTTCTTTTGGGTGTTCTATAAGTCTTTGTCATTGTGTTTTGTTAGTATAGTTTCTGTCTCCCTTCCTTTCGGTGTTCTTTTGGGTGTTCTATAAGTCTTTGTCATTGTGTTTTGTTAGTATAGTTTCTGTCTCCCTTCCTTTCGGTGTTCTTTTGGGTGTTCTATAAGTCTTTGTCATTGTGTTTTGTTAGTATAGTTTCTGTCTCCCTTCCTTTCGGTGTTCTTTTGGGTGTTCTATAAGTCTTTGTCATTGTGTTTTGTTAGTATAGTTTCTGTCTCCCTTCCTTTCGGTGTTCTTTTGGGTGTTCTATAAGTCTTTGTCATTGTGTTTTGTTAGTATAGTTTCTGTCTCCCTTCCTTTCGGTGTTCTTTTGGGTGTTCTATAAGTCTTTGTCATTGTGTTTTGTTAGTATAGTTTCTGTCTCCCTTCCTTTCGGTGTTCTTTTGGGTGTTCTATAAGTCTTTGTCATTGTGTTTTGTTAGTATAGTTTCTGTCTCCCTTCCTTTCGGTGTTCTTTTGGGTGTTCTATAAGTCTTTGTCATTGTGTTTTGTTAGTATAGTTTCTGTCTCCCTTCCTTTCGGTGTTCTTTTGGGTGTTCTATAAGTCTTTGTCATTGTGTTTTGTTAGTATAGTTTCTGTCTCCCTTCCTTTCGGTGTTCTTTTGGGTGTTCTATAAGTCTTTGTCATTGTGTTTTGTTAGTATAGTTTCTGTCTCCCTTCCTTTCGGTGTTCTTTTGGGTGTTCTATAAGTCTTTGTCATTGTGTTTTGTTAGTATAGTTTCTGTCTCCCTTCCTTTCGGTGTTCTTTTGGGTGTTCTATAAGTCTTTGTCATTGTGTTTTGTTAGTATAGTTTCTGTCTCCCTTCCTTTCGGTGTTCTTTTGGGTGTTCTATAAGTCTTTGTCATTGTGTTTTGTTAGTATAGTTTCTGTCTCCCTTCCTTTCGGTGTTCTTTTGGGTGTTCTATAAGTCTTTGTCATTGTGTTTTGTTAGTATAGTTTCTGTCTCCCTTCCTTTCGGTGTTCTTTTGGGTGTTCTATAAGTCTTTGTCATTGTGTTTTGTTAGTATAGTTTCTGTCTCCCTTCCTTTCGGTGTTCTTTTGGGTGTTCTATAAGTCTTTGTCATTGTGTTTTGTTAGTATAGTTTCTGTCTCCCTTCCTTTCGGTGTTCTTTTGGGTGTTCTATAAGTCTTTGTCATTGTGTTTTGTTAGTATAGTTTCTGTCTCCCTTCCTTTCGGTGTTCTTTTGGGTGTTCTATAAGTCTTTGTCATTGTGTTTTGTTAGTATAGTTTCTGTCTCCCTTCCTTTCGGTGTTCTTTTGGGTGTTCTATAAGTCTTTGTCATTGTGTTTTGTTAGTATAGTTTCTGTCTCCCTTCCTTTCGGTGTTCTTTTGGGTGTTCTATAAGTCTTTGTCATTGTGTTTTGTTAGTATAGTTTCTGTCTCCCTTCCTTTCGGTGTTCTTTTGGGTGTTCTATAAGTCTTTGTCATTGTGTTTTGTTAGTATAGTTTCTGTCTCCCTTCCTTTCGGTGTTCTTTTGGGTGTTCTATAAGTCTTTGTCATTGTGTTTTGTTAGTATAGTTTCTGTCTCCCTTCCTTTCGGTGTTCTTTTGGGTGTTCTATAAGTCTTTGTCATTGTGTTTTGTTAGTATAGTTTCTGTCTCCCTTCCTTTCGGTGTTCTTTTGGGTGTTCTATAAGTCTTTGTCATTGTGTTTTGTTAGTATAGTTTCTGTCTCCCTTCCTTTCGGTGTTCTTTTGGGTGTTCTATAAGTCTTTGTCATTGTGTTTTGTTAGTATAGTTTCTGTCTCCCTTCCTTTCGGTGTTCTTTTGGGTGTTCTATAAGTCTTTGTCATTGTGTTTTGTTAGTATAGTTTCTGTCTCCCTTCCTTTCGGTGTTCTTTTGGGTGTTCTATAAGTCTTTGTCATTGTGTTTTGTTAGTATAGTTTCTGTCTCCCTTCCTTTCGGTGTTCTTTTGGGTGTTCTATAAGTCTTTGTCATTGTGTTTTGTTAGTATAGTTTCTGTCTCCCTTCCTTTCGGTGTTCTTTTGGGTGTTCTATAAGTCTTTGTCATTGTGTTTTGTTAGTATAGTTTCTGTCTCCCTTCCTTTCGGTGTTCTTTTGGGTGTTCTATAAGTCTTTGTCATTGTGTTTTGTTAGTATAGTTTCTGTCTCCCTTCCTTTCGGTGTTCTTTTGGGTGTTCTATAAGTCTTTGTCATTGTGTTTTGTTAGTATAGTTTCTGTCTCCCTTCCTTTCGGTGTTCTTTTGGGTGTTCTATAAGTCTTTGTCATTGTGTTTTGTTAGTATAGTTTCTGTCTCCCTTCCTTTCGGTGTTCTTTTGGGTGTTCTATAAGTCTTTGTCATTGTGTTTTGTTAGTATAGTTTCTGTCTCCCTTCCTTTCGGTGTTCTTTTGGGTGTTCTATAAGTCTTTGTCATTGTGTTTTGTTAGTATAGTTTCTGTCTCCCTTCCTTTCGGTGTTCTTTTGGGTGTTCTATAAGTCTTTGTCATTGTGTTTTGTTAGTATAGTTTCTGTCTCCCTTCCTTTCGGTGTTCTTTTGGGTGTTCTATAAGTCTTTGTCATTGTGTTTTGTTAGTATAGTTTCTGTCTCCCTTCCTTTCGGTGTTCTTTTGGGTGTTCTATAAGTCTTTGTCATTGTGTTTTGTTAGTATAGTTTCTGTCTCCCTTCCTTTCGGTGTTCTTTTGGGTGTTCTATAAGTCTTTGTCATTGTGTTTTGTTAGTATAGTTTCTGTCTCCCTTCCTTTCGGTGTTCTTTTGGGTGTTCTATAAGTCTTTGTCATTGTGTTTTGTTAGTATAGTTTCTGTCTCCCTTCCTTTCGGTGTTCTTTTGGGTGTTCTATAAGTCTTTGTCATTGTGTTTTGTTAGTATAGTTTCTGTCTCCCTTCCTTTCGGTGTTCTTTTGGGTGTTCTATAAGTCTTTGTCATTGTGTTTTGTTAGTATAGTTTCTGTCTCCCTTCCTTTCGGTGTTCTTTTGGGTGTTCTATAAGTCTTTGTCATTGTGTTTTGTTAGTATAGTTTCTGTCTCCCTTCCTTTCGGTGTTCTTTTGGGTGTTCTATAAGTCTTTGTCATTGTGTTTTGTTAGTATAGTTTCTGTCTCCCTTCCTTTCGGTGTTCTTTTGGGTGTTCTATAAGTCTTTGTCATTGTGTTTTGTTAGTATAGTTTCTGTCTCCCTTCCTTTCGGTGTTCTTTTGGGTGTTCTATAAGTCTTTGTCATTGTGTTTTGTTAGTATAGTTTCTGTCTCCCTTCCTTTCGGTGTTCTTTTGGGTGTTCTATAAGTCTTTGTCATTGTGTTTTGTTAGTATAGTTTCTGTCTCCCTTCCTTTCGGTGTTCTTTTGGGTGTTCTATAAGTCTTTGTCATTGTGTTTTGTTAGTATAGTTTCTGTCTCCCTTCCTTTCGGTGTTCTTTTGGGTGTTCTATAAGTCTTTGTCATTGTGTTTTGTTAGTATAGTTTCTGTCTCCCTTCCTTTCGGTGTTCTTTTGGGTGTTCTATAAGTCTTTGTCATTGTGTTTTGTTAGTATAGTTTCTGTCTCCCTTCCTTTCGGTGTTCTTTTGGGTGTTCTATAAGTCTTTGTCATTGTGTTTTGTTAGTATAGTTTCTGTCTCCCTTCCTTTCGGTGTTCTTTTGGGTGTTCTATAAGTCTTTGTCATTGTGTTTTGTTAGTATAGTTTCTGTCTCCCTTCCTTTCGGTGTTCTTTTGGGTGTTCTATAAGTCTTTGTCATTGTGTTTTGTTAGTATAGTTTCTGTCTCCCTTCCTTTCGGTGTTCTTTTGGGTGTTCTATAAGTCTTTGTCATTGTGTTTTGTTAGTATAGTTTCTGTCTCCCTTCCTTTCGGTGTTCTTTTGGGTGTTCTATAAGTCTTTGTCATTGTGTTTTGTTAGTATAGTTTCTGTCTCCCTTCCTTTCGGTGTTCTTTTGGGTGTTCTATAAGTCTTTGTCATTGTGTTTTGTTAGTATAGTTTCTGTCTCCCTTCCTTTCGGTGTTCTTTTGGGTGTTCTATAAGTCTTTGTCATTGTGTTTTGTTAGTATAGTTTCTGTCTCCCTTCCTTTCGGTGTTCTTTTGGGTGTTCTATAAGTCTTTGTCATTGTGTTTTGTTAGTATAGTTTCTGTCTCCCTTCCTTTCGGTGTTCTTTTGGGTGTTCTATAAGTCTTTGTCATTGTGTTTTGTTAGTATAGTTTCTGTCTCCCTTCCTTTCGGTGTTCTTTTGGGTGTTCTATAAGTCTTTGTCATTGTGTTTTGTTAGTATAGTTTCTGTCTCCCTTCCTTTCGGTGTTCTTTTGGGTGTTCTATAAGTCTTTGTCATTGTGTTTTGTTAGTATAGTTTCTGTCTCCCTTCCTTTCGGTGTTCTTTTGGGTGTTCTATAAGTCTTTGTCATTGTGTTTTGTTAGTATAGTTTCTGTCTCCCTTCCTTTCGGTGTTCTTTTGGGTGTTCTATAAGTCTTTGTCATTGTGTTTTGTTAGTATAGTTTCTGTCTCCCTTCCTTTCGGTGTTCTTTTGGGTGTTCTATAAGTCTTTGTCATTGTGTTTTGTTAGTATAGTTTCTGTCTCCCTTCCTTTCGGTGTTCTTTTGGGTGTTCTATAAGTCTTTGTCATTGTGTTTTGTTAGTATAGTTTCTGTCTCCCTTCCTTTCGGTGTTCTTTTGGGTGTTCTATAAGTCTTTGTCATTGTGTTTTGTTAGTATAGTTTCTGTCTCCCTTCCTTTCGGTGTTCTTTTGGGTGTTCTATAAGTCTTTGTCATTGTGTTTTGTTAGTATAGTTTCTGTCTCCCTTCCTTTCGGTGTTCTTTTGGGTGTTCTATAAGTCTTTGTCATTGTGTTTTGTTAGTATAGTTTCTGTCTCCCTTCCTTTCGGTGTTCTTTTGGGTGTTCTATAAGTCTTTGTCATTGTGTTTTGTTAGTATAGTTTCTGTCTCCCTTCCTTTCGGTGTTCTTTTGGGTGTTCTATAAGTCTTTGTCATTGTGTTTTGTTAGTATAGTTTCTGTCTCCCTTCCTTTCGGTGTTCTTTTGGGTGTTCTATAAGTCTTTGTCATTGTGTTTTGTTAGTATAGTTTCTGTCTCCCTTCCTTTCGGTGTTCTTTTGGGTGTTCTATAAGTCTTTGTCATTGTGTTTTGTTAGTATAGTTTCTGTCTCCCTTCCTTTCGGTGTTCTTTTGGGTGTTCTATAAGTCTTTGTCATTGTGTTTTGTTAGTATAGTTTCTGTCTCCCTTCCTTTCGGTGTTCTTTTGGGTGTTCTATAAGTCTTTGTCATTGTGTTTTGTTAGTATAGTTTCTGTCTCCCTTCCTTTCGGTGTTCTTTTGGGTGTTCTATAAGTCTTTGTCATTGTGTTTTGTTAGTATAGTTTCTGTCTCCCTTCCTTTCGGTGTTCTTTTGGGTGTTCTATAAGTCTTTGTCATTGTGTTTTGTTAGTATAGTTTCTGTCTCCCTTCCTTTCGGTGTTCTTTTGGGTGTTCTATAAGTCTTTGTCATTGTGTTTTGTTAGTATAGTTTCTGTCTCCCTTCCTTTCGGTGTTCTTTTGGGTGTTCTATAAGTCTTTGTCATTGTGTTTTGTTAGTATAGTTTCTGTCTCCCTTCCTTTCGGTGTTCTTTTGGGTGTTCTATAAGTCTTTGTCATTGTGTTTTGTTAGTATAGTTTCTGTCTCCCTTCCTTTCGGTGTTCTTTTGGGTGTTCTATAAGTCTTTGTCATTGTGTTTTGTTAGTATAGTTTCTGTCTCCCTTCCTTTCGGTGTTCTTTTGGGTGTTCTATAAGTCTTTGTCATTGTGTTTTGTTAGTATAGTTTCTGTCTCCCTTCCTTTCGGTGTTCTTTTGGGTGTTCTATAAGTCTTTGTCATTGTGTTTTGTTAGTATAGTTTCTGTCTCCCTTCCTTTCGGTGTTCTTTTGGGTGTTCTATAAGTCTTTGTCATTGTGTTTTGTTAGTATAGTTTCTGTCTCCCTTCCTTTCGGTGTTCTTTTGGGTGTTCTATAAGTCTTTGTCATTGTGTTTTGTTAGTATAGTTTCTGTCTCCCTTCCTTTCGGTGTTCTTTTGGGTGTTCTATAAGTCTTTGTCATTGTGTTTTGTTAGTATAGTTTCTGTCTCCCTTCCTTTCGGTGTTCTTTTGGGTGTTCTATAAGTCTTTGTCATTGTGTTTTGTTAGTATAGTTTCTGTCTCCCTTCCTTTCGGTGTTCTTTTGGGTGTTCTATAAGTCTTTGTCATTGTGTTTTGTTAGTATAGTTTCTGTCTCCCTTCCTTTCGGTGTTCTTTTGGGTGTTCTATAAGTCTTTGTCATTGTGTTTTGTTAGTATAGTTTCTGTCTCCCTTCCTTTCGGTGTTCTTTTGGGTGTTCTATAAGTCTTTGTCATTGTGTTTTGTTAGTATAGTTTCTGTCTCCCTTCCTTTCGGTGTTCTTTTGGGTGTTCTATAAGTCTTTGTCATTGTGTTTTGTTAGTATAGTTTCTGTCTCCCTTCCTTTCGGTGTTCTTTTGGGTGTTCTATAAGTCTTTGTCATTGTGTTTTGTTAGTATAGTTTCTGTCTCCCTTCCTTTCGGTGTTCTTTTGGGTGTTCTATAAGTCTTTGTCATTGTGTTTTGTTAGTATAGTTTCTGTCTCCCTTCCTTTCGGTGTTCTTTTGGGTGTTCTATAAGTCTTTGTCATTGTGTTTTGTTAGTATAGTTTCTGTCTCCCTTCCTTTCGGTGTTCTTTTGGGTGTTCTATAAGTCTTTGTCATTGTGTTTTGTTAGTATAGTTTCTGTCTCCCTTCCTTTCGGTGTTCTTTTGGGTGTTCTATAAGTCTTTGTCATTGTGTTTTGTTAGTATAGTTTCTGTCTCCCTTCCTTTCGGTGTTCTTTTGGGTGTTCTATAAGTCTTTGTCATTGTGTTTTGTTAGTATAGTTTCTGTCTCCCTTCCTTTCGGTGTTCTTTTGGGTGTTCTATAAGTCTTTGTCATTGTGTTTTGTTAGTATAGTTTCTGTCTCCCTTCCTTTCGGTGTTCTTTTGGGTGTTCTATAAGTCTTTGTCATTGTGTTTTGTTAGTATAGTTTCTGTCTCCCTTCCTTTCGGTGTTCTTTTGGGTGTTCTATAAGTCTTTGTCATTGTGTTTTGTTAGTATAGTTTCTGTCTCCCTTCCTTTCGGTGTTCTTTTGGGTGTTCTATAAGTCTTTGTCATTGTGTTTTGTTAGTATAGTTTCTGTCTCCCTTCCTTTCGGTGTTCTTTTGGGTGTTCTATAAGTCTTTGTCATTGTGTTTTGTTAGTATAGTTTCTGTCTCCCTTCCTTTCGGTGTTCTTTTGGGTGTTCTATAAGTCTTTGTCATTGTGTTTTGTTAGTATAGTTTCTGTCTCCCTTCCTTTCGGTGTTCTTTTGGGTGTTCTATAAGTCTTTGTCATTGTGTTTTGTTAGTATAGTTTCTGTCTCCCTTCCTTTCGGTGTTCTTTTGGGTGTTCTATAAGTCTTTGTCATTGTGTTTTGTTAGTATAGTTTCTGTCTCCCTTCCTTTCGGTGTTCTTTTGGGTGTTCTATAAGTCTTTGTCATTGTGTTTTGTTAGTATAGTTTCTGTCTCCCTTCCTTTCGGTGTTCTTTTGGGTGTTCTATAAGTCTTTGTCATTGTGTTTTGTTAGTATAGTTTCTGTCTCCCTTCCTTTCGGTGTTCTTTTGGGTGTTCTATAAGTCTTTGTCATTGTGTTTTGTT
The DNA here is from genome assembly GCF_002113885.1 of Mizuhopecten yessoensis. Classification (NCBI taxonomy): domain Eukaryota; kingdom Metazoa; phylum Mollusca; class Bivalvia; order Pectinida; family Pectinidae; genus Mizuhopecten; species Mizuhopecten yessoensis. The sequence goes on along the minus strand of NW_018403431.1, from coordinate 282,669 downwards.
AGTATAGTTTCTGTCTCCCTTCCTTTCGGTGTTCTTTTGGGTGTTCTATAAGTCTTTGTCATTGTGTTTTGTTAGTATAGTTTCTGTCTCCCTTCCTTTCGGTGTTCTTTTGGGTGTTCTATAAGTCTTTGTCATTGTGTTTTGTTAGTATAGTTTCTGTCTCCCTTCCTTTCGGTGTTCTTTTGGGTGTTCTATAAGTCTTTGTCATTGTGTTTTGTTAGTATAGTTTCTGTCTCCCTTCCTTTCGGTGTTCTTTTGGGTGTTCTATAAGTCTTTGTCATTGTGTTTTGTTAGTATAGTTTCTGTCTCCCTTCCTTTCGGTGTTCTTTTGGGTGTTCTATAAGTCTTTGTCATTGTGTTTTGTTAGTATAGTTTCTGTCTCCCTTCCTTTCGGTGTTCTTTTGGGTGTTCTATAAGTCTTTGTCATTGTGTTTTGTTAGTATAGTTTCTGTCTCCCTTCCTTTCGGTGTTCTTTTGGGTGTTCTATAAGTCTTTGTCATTGTGTTTTGTTAGTATAGTTTCTGTCTCCCTTCCTTTCGGTGTTCTTTTGGGTGTTCTATAAGTCTTTGCCATTGTGTTTTGTTAGTATAGTTTCTGTCTCCCTTCCTTTCGGTGTTCTTTTGGGTGTTCTGTAAGTCGTTATCTTTGTTTTTGTTTGTTTAGTCTTTGTCTCCCTTAACTTTGAGGTGGTCTATACGTTTTCCTGTGTTTCTGTCTGCATAGTCTTCGTCTCCTTTCATTATAGGTGTTCGGTACGTCTCTATCTGTATTGTCTTCGTCTCCTTTCACTATAGGTGTTCGTACGTCTCTGTCTGTATAATCTTTGTTTCCCTTCAGGTTAGGTATTCGATACGTCTCTGTCTGTATAGTCTTTGACTCCCTTAACTTTAGGTGTTCGGAACGTCTCTGTCTGTATAGTCTTTGTCTCCCTTAACTTTAGGTGTTCGGTACGCCTCTGTCTGTATAGTCTTTGTCTCCCTTAACTTTAAGTGTTCGGTACGCCTCTGTCTGTATAGTCGTTGTCTCCCTTAACTTTAGGTGTTCGGTACGTCTCTGTCTGTATAGTCTTTGTCTCTCTTCCCTTTAGGTGTTCGGTACGTCTCTGTCTGTATTGTCTTTGTCTATCTTCACTTTAGGTGTTCGGTACGTCCCTGTCTGTATTGTCTTCGTCTGCCTTCACTACAGGTGTTCGGTACGTCTCTATCTGTATTGTCTTCGTCTGCATTCACTGCAGGTCTCTATCTGTATTGTCCTCGTCTCCTTTCATTATAGGTGTTCGGTACGTCTCCATCTGTATTGTCTTTGTCTCTCTTCACTCTAGGTGTTCTTACGTCTCTGTCGGTATTGTCTTCGTCTCCTTTCACTATAGGTGTTTGGTACGTCTCTATTTATATAGTCTTTGTCTCCCTTAACTTTAGGTTTTCGGTACGCCTCTGTCTGTAAAGTCTTTGTCTCCCTTAAATTTAGGTGTTCGGTAAGCCTCTGTCTGTATAGACTTTGTCTCCCTTAACTTTAGGTGCTCGGTACGTCTCTGTCTGTATTGTCTTCGTCTGCCTTCACTCTAGGTTTTCGGTACGCCTCTGTCTGTATAGTCTTTGTCTATCTTCACTTTAGGTGTTCGGTACGCCTCTCTCTATATTCTCTTTGTCTCTCTTCCCTTTAGGTGTTCGGTACGCCTCTGTCTGTATTTTCTTTTTCTCCTTTCTCTTTCTGTGTTCGTTATGTCTCTGTCTGTATTGTCTTTGTCTCTCTTCCCTTTAGGTGTTCGGTACATTCCTGCTGATCAGCTGTATACTAGCTATAACAGACAGACGTAATATGCTGCCACAAACGGGACTACTACCACTGGCTCTGGGTTCCATTGTCTTCGCCATTGGTACTTCATTTGGCTTCAATTGTGGTTATGCTATCAACCCAGCGCGGGACCTCGGGCCGAGGATGTTCACCGCCATGGCAGGATGGGGGAAGGAACCATTCAGGTAAATACACAAACATACATGTTTTGATGTAGGTGTCTGAATATGTAACAATATTTTCCTTAGATAGTTTAAACATATTTTTATTGTCGTAAATAAAGACAATTAGGATTGAGCACAAGTTTTGCCAACTTAATAACGCCCTCTCCTTAATACATCATGTTGTATAATACATAATGGACAGCAGTGAATTAACTTTATCCGATCATATAGTAGAAACAGCGAGGGAAGGAAAGCAAGAAGAAGAAGGGTAAAAGATAGGTAGGGTCATCCCCTAAATATATGTATAATATACAAACCCATTNTAGCCAAATAAAATCGGACCACCACAAATCAACGGTCAAATGGTCACTGGTCAGCTTATGTTATAGGACACTAGGTTAACATAGTACACATAGGTGAAGTGGCCTGGCGTAGTTATAGTACACAGAGGTGAAGGTGCTCAAAATGTCAAAACCTGCCAGTACCGTCGATATAGACTTGTACCGTTCTTGCAATGTTTGAGTTTGCCTCATTATTTAAATCTATATCACCCTTTAGAATTAGGTCTAATGACATATCTCCTGGATACCATGCTAAATTCTTCAATAAGGAAAGGCGTCGGATGTGGTATTTAGGGCATGTGAAGAAGAAGTGATACGAGTCCTCGCACGTGTGTCCACATTCACATTGTGCTGAAAAAGTAAGATTAGCCCTAAAAAGATCATTATTGAGAGTACTTGCCCTGTTTCTTAATCTACAATGAAGAATATTTAGCCTACGCGGGCCAAAATTGAGAAAGCATGGATTACATTTAGTTATTACATTATTCAACTGATGTATATTTGATTTGAACGAGTTGAGAGTTTGGGAGTTACTTATGGTTGTGTCTTAATTATTCCAAAGATCAACAGTTGAAGGAAAGAAAGAGTTGCGCATATTAGTTAGATGAGTATGATATAGTTGTGTTTACTGGATACCTTTGTTGAAGGAAATAGATGTTTAGCTATGTGCTAACATCATATATTGTTCTCGTGTTAGTAAATAACATGTGTTTAATAAAAATTACATAACAGAAACATGTAATCATCAACGCTTTCTATCATTCTGTTCATCACTTAAAACCTGTCATCACGTCTTTCTTAAACTAAGAATAACACCAAAGGTACAAAGATGAAGTTGCTTATTAATTAAATATTACAAAAATGTACTTTAATGTAGCATAACAACAAAGATTGATTTAAAAACTAAAAAAAACTACTTCAAAAAAAATATGAATATAATATTATGACAGGTTGCTATTTAAAATTAAAATGTGTAGTTTTCTTTAACTCCGTTGTTTCGGACATCCGGAAAAAAAGTGCGTTAGTATGGACAATCCCTGTTAGACAAAAAAATGTCTAAGTTCACTTTTGGTAAAATACTATATAGAAATAAAAAAATACAATGTTCTAATTACCACGTTCTTCTTAATAATATTCACTTTAAAGACAGACACATATCCTTAGGTGGAGTGTCCGAGGAACCTCCTAAATAATTCTGACTGTCTATCTTTGAACATTTGATATAAGTCCATCAGTTTAGCTATACATCCTGACCAAACATTACTACAGCATGTACAGTGTTGAAATGCACAAGCACATATCATAATGCCTCATTCTGTAATTGATTTAGAGATATTGATGAATGTGGGATGCCGATTTAAAGCGCCGTCTAATTTTTGTACAAATATGTTAATGGAACGACTGCTAGACATGTACCGTTATATATACCCAAACGATGTTCTTGGTTTTCAAATATTTTGATTTATAGAGTAATCATTACGTGGTACCTAGAGTTTTGAAGCAGCTAACATGCATTTAGCTTAACTCACGCATTTGTTATTCCATTCCAATAAGGCTCAACACTAGGTAAATCATTTGAAGCTCCACAAACTGTAATTGATTCATTAGACGAAGATACACCAGAACCGTCTGCATAAATGTCAGTTTAGGATTTCAAACATGCTGTCCTTCCATTTTCAATTTTTATGATGAACTAAATCACATAACGCCCTATTAATACAATTTAATATAATTTCGTATCAAAGATAATATTTTATATAAAGGTGCAAATCCTTATCAGATTTGCTTTATAAGAACATATATTTTACTTCTAACACGCGTTGTTAAATCTGAGAATTCAAACCTACTATCGTTCCATTGAATAAATAATATAACGCCCTATTGATATGTACAACTGTGAAAAGGATAAAAAATGCTGTAAGGATTCAAATGTTTTCTTAACGATTATCACATTATATATTTCAATATAACAAGCGTACTAAATACCATTTGTGTCCGGACTCTAGTTACAGGGATTATAACTGGTTTTGGGTGCCATTGGTGGGTCCGATGGTGGGCTCGTTCCTAGGCTGGGCTGTGTACGCCATCACAATCGAAAACCATTGGCCACCAGATGATGGAAATTTGAAGGAGGAGGTCATCACCGACCTTGATCGGGGGGCTAGCGAGAAACACGGCGACGGGTTCGACAATCACGGATACCATAAAGGTACATAACGTTATCTTACACTTCATCATTGGAATACGTTTTTTTGTTTTTTGTGATTTGTTGATCTTTTGAACTTTCAGTAGTTTATACCTGGTATATTACACGTGCATATCAATTATTTTGTTTAGATCTAAGATAAGTCAACAATTAAAGAAAGGTTGTGATGTGAAATTTAGAAAAAAAACTATACCATTGTAATATTTGCTATAATATATTTACGCATGTTAAGGTATTAAGAACGATTTAACATCGCAGTGTTAAGATAGCCTTATTACAATGTATACAGAGTATACATAGATGACATCTTTTTGTTCACAGTTTACCATGTGTCCCATTTTAAGAGAGTGAAACGCTAGCGGACATATTAGAAACAACTAACAATACAATTCTATTGCATTTTTTTTTGTTTAATATATCTCTTGAAACGACAGTGATTCGTCAAAAATAAAGCCATGTTTGGACATTTATTGAACATCACTATTAAGTTAAATAATGGAGGAATCCCTTTTATTACACTGATGAATATCTATTTCTTTTGTTATCTGTAATACATACATATATAGACACACTGTGTATCATATATATTAACGTGATTAATCATGTGATGTCGAGCACCTTACGTTAGCCACAGATTGACATGGACCGATGTAATCATGATAATGTATACCGCCGTTGAATTACTCTTAGTTCAGTATATCTTATCTTTAATACGAACGACTATACCCGTTGTTGACCTTGCAATGACCTTAGCTACTTTGGCCACTCTTTATGTAGAGTTAATCTGTCCGCACAGTGGTCAAGCGATAGAGTTGTAAGCGACAGAATACACCATGTTGACACATTGATTGTACAATTTGACTTATCAGATTACAGTGAGGTTTTGCCAATAACGTCTAATAAATCAACATTAACCGATGACAATTAAAGCTGAATATATGTGTCTCAGGTGGTTACCTTTTTGTAACTTAATCGTAGTTGTTAACAACGACCGACTTTATGAAATAACATATTACAACACCATTGAGAAAACGACAGTATAAACAAGCCATTGTTGTGGAAGCAAAATTCTTATTGAATGATAGAGTTACACAATTGAAAAACATCTAATATATAGCGAAAGTGCGGAAACGTAAGTTGTCTTACAGAGCGACCTGCGTTTTATTTTCCAAAACAAAGAATGGTTCTTTTACAAAAAAGGCAGTCTAGAACAATGTACAATTTAATTTTTGATTTTCAATCTAAACAAAGCAATTTTATGTTGACATTTGACCCAAATCCCTTCATATGTAGTTTGGGGATCTGTCAATGCTTTTACGTAACTTTTGTCCCGATGACATTTTCCCGATCCCCATCTCCTGCTCTAAAACCGCATGAATTATCAAACCCTAACAAAACATGAATTTAATTACTCTTTTATATACGCATACATGAATACAGTTTATATTAAAAACCGCTACCGGTATAAATGGTTATCGACTGTTTTTATTATTGACATGTAGTCAATCGTTTACAGATCCAATAGATCGCCGTGACCTCGTCTGCGTCGTGTCTTTAAATAAACACTGTAAGGTGAGGTTAAAAACCGGAATGCTCTGAAATGTGATTAGAGAATCAGTAATTTTCAGTTAAGCTGGAAATTCATATCTTCATAAATACTTGATGGTTCTTAATTCCGAAACCAAAACAGGAAAAATATTATTATATTAATAAAAGTTCGCGGAGAGAGTCGTGGTCAAAACGACCCACTATGAATATGAATGCCCCTGTTTTGTACGATATCAGTTGAAATGTAATACGTGTATTCAACTAAATGATTTTTCTTTGGATAAAATTCCTGGCAAGGATGATTTTCTTAATGTTATCAGTTGTATGCATACACAATTCGAATTCATTATAAAAGTTTCGACCAGGATGAATCAATGTCAAGTGAAAAATTTACCTATTTTATAATCTTTAAAATGACACTAACTGTATAAATAGGTCTTTGTCATTGCAACGTCGGTAGCCGGAATGAATAAACGTGTGTAAAACCTACTATACTCTCGGTTATGCATAAACAACAAAATTAAAGTGCATCTATACTAGCATCGAGCAAGATTTTAGAAATAAGCAGCATAACCAGCAAAAATTAAAGCCAACACCATTCAAAATAATAAAGTTACTGATTTTATAATTTGTATATTACCAATACCTAAACAATTTAGAGATATTACACAAAATGCATTAATATCAAGAACTTGCTGAAAAAGCAACAAAGCCAAAGAAAACAAACCTAGTTAATGATTATTAGAACGTTATCACTCGAAGTACTTGATACAAGTCCTTTGATTTCTTAAAAGTATGGTTACATGTCATTTATACATCATGCCATTGTATCTAAATAAAAAAAAAACATTTTTGGATTTCTGTTTTTTTGATATATCTGTGTAACTAACGGAAACAAATATATCACAACAAAACATAAATGGTGAGTTCATAGATGATTAAAGACTAATTGGTGTTGTCCTTAATTTGATATAGTTAGGGTGATATGTGCAGGGAAGGAACCAGGTACAACGCATAACTCTTAGCAATCATGGTACGAAAAAGAATGACACCAGGTCCAGCGACGGGGTTGTAGATTTTGAGAAAAGTTAACTTTTTTTCATTATTTATACTCTATAATTATTAAACATTTATAACATTATATTGTATAATCGCCCAACCTTAAACACTATTATTAGATCTCGAAAATAATAGTATTTACTATTTCTGTGTACAGTTGAGGGAGTTCAACAATATATATACTTAACCTACTAAATTGATATTTCCGACAACAAAGGTCTACTCCTAATGGAAACCAATAGGGGAAATACAGAAAACATCCGATATCTAGACCATCCCGCAATATTATCTTTAACGAAATTGTTTACATGTGTTTTTATCCTATCGGAAAACGTGTGCAGTGTTGAAATTAAGTGTTTATTAATGAAGCCTGTTTATGCTGGTAATATTCTGTTTATAGTTCTATTGCCATGGTCGGTTATTGTTTAATGTTAGTTGTTGGTTGTAAGGACATGATAGTCCTGCACAGATGCTTCCCCGTAAGGTAGTTCCGTATCGATAACGATAGTGATGCATTCACGGTTTTAAAACATTTTTTTAAATGATTTCCATCAAGTTAACTTAGACCTAATGCCAACTTTGTATTTAAACATAAACACATATACTGGTTCAGTCGTTATCCCCTGCTGGCATCATTGTGTATCAAACCTACTTTCATTAGGTCTATACCTAGACATTATAAGACACATGCATTCTGCCACCTTATTACCCCTAGGTGAACAAAACTGCATTCCCATTTGTAACAGTTTTAGCGTCTCAGCCTTTCAGTACGTTAATACTTTTTTAATACCAGTAGAAGATCAAATAAATGTCATAGTACCAGACGCGATTTCATTACTATGGACATGAAAGGAACACATAGGATCTGACTTAAATGTTTACACGACAAAAGCGTACATGTTTATGATGATTATATATATCGCAGTTGTATGAAGACATGAGCACTGTTTATATTTCATAAGAGAGCTTTTAAAGGGTTTGCCTGTTGCCCATTTACTTTTGTATATACGACCTATATAATAAATTATTCTGAAATGAAATAACACATGCCATTAAGAACGACGCATGCCCTACTACATATATTTGCGTAGTTGCAACGCTGAGACTAATGGGCCTTAGGTAATAATGATATGCGTTTAATTCTATATGATTTTAACATAACAATGGATGATACGATTTGATATATATTTCAGTATATTAGAAATGTGTGTTTTTTGTACAAATGATTAATACAAATTATAACAAACAATACCTTATTTTCAGATTCATTCGAAAATGGGATATTTACAACGACTTCAACACAGATGTGATGAAAAGCGTTCTGTAATAAATTGTATGAGTGTGCGCCATGTTTGTGCTTCATACGACGGCCCCGCACCTATGGATGAACAGGAACTGTTTCTGTACGTGGTATTAATCTGACATTAGAACAGCCAACTTTTGTCGGTAGTGTCCACACAATGTCCGTTTTACTATATATTTATGTGTGTCAGAGGAAGTGCCATGTATCTTTCAGATACCATATAATCTGTTATTTTCATTTTTGATATTTTGATACTACTCTATTTATGCCATTTAGCAACACTCTTGCTTTTGTCTTGTTTTTGTTGATCCCATTATGTGATCTTATCATTTCATTAATGGCTCAACAAGTGAATAAGTGCTAATCGCTGATTGCATTTTGGGAAAATCATATATCTGCTTATTTCTCATAAAAGTACATGTACATGATGTCAAGTAATATGTAACATGTATTGTCCACATTCAAGATTTTATAATGTCCATTAAAAATATAAAAGTAAAACATTGACCTGAAGAAGGATATTTTCAAACAATGTAATATTGTTGCGAACAGATAATGCAGAGGAAAATAGTATACCAATACAAAAATGGTATGAAGGGAAAGGTCAGAGTTTGTTTTGCTGAATTTAGAGAACTTTTAATTTCAAAATATCTTTATAATGTCATTTCTATTCTCAAAGAACAATATGTGTACAATAACAATCTTTTCTTTATTTTAAATCTTATCTGTTTGACGGGTGACATCCTTGTGGGTGCGATAGGGTGCAGCATGGGTCTTAGTGCTCTACTTATAATCTATGTTATAAACAATACTTGTTTAATATGTGTTTATGTCACATATAGGGTTTATTTAGCACAATTATAAAATATGTCTGGATATAAACAACTACTGGTCAGATTGTCTATTCTTCAAACTTGTTTTATTTCGTGTATGCAATGCAATAGTATAGAAAGAAATGGAACAGACAGTTTAAAGCAATTGTCTAAACACGAGCTTGATATACTATTAGCTGTGTATTTAAAATGTGCAAATGTAGCTTGCTTTTGTGTAGTGTAATGTTCATGCATGGATTAAAAAGACAAAACGTACAACGAGTTTCTTTGTAGGATCACGCATCCATACTGGACGATGGTGTATACATGTGCGTTCTTTACGTATATATATATATATATATGTTTATTAAATGTATTGATTAACTTCACTGATATTTTTCTTTTTTTTCTGCACACATAAACACGCATTATTTAATAGTCCTCAAAAAAGAGAGGAGGACACTTATTGACACTTTACTACCACAAAAATGTCTACTCCTATTTCACGATTGATAACGTTCCCATCCTTAATAAGAACAGATCGATCTCCCATGCCTATGGACTGTTCACGGTTGATGAAATGATGCAAGCAAAGATACGTTATGTTGACAATCAAACTTCTTAGCAATGTCATGTCTATAATCTTTGAATCTTGAGTCTGATTTGGGATATGCTATTATAGGCAATATGAACTAAATTCTATTGATGATATTTAACTATAGAATTGTTCACAGAATCTTAGATTTCCTTCCTGCATGTCACATACACTGTATATTAAATTAGCAGCCACATCTGGTGCAGGAAATATCTTCCCGAAACATCTCGTCTTTTTTTTTATAATTTTCATAAGTATTTTAATTTTCATTTATTTATATTTTGTGTGTGTGTTTGGAGGGGAGGGGGTTAGATGTTCTTAAGATGTTTCGGTTATTTTATTTTGTGAAAAACGATTTAGTAATTGTGTGTTGACGCTGCAATAGATATGTCGTTCCTCTAATCATCGTGGAATCAGGAAAAGGTCATTCAAACATGGATATAACGCTCAAATTTATAAGAAAATACTTAAAATTTAAACATCAAAGCTAATATCCGTTTATAATCTTCCGTCATATGATGTCAATCAAAGTACTGGTAAACAATGTAAACATAAGTTTTAAAAACACCTAACCAAACATTCTTTTTGAAATCCTTTTTTTAAATTTAAAAAAAAAAAACTGTGAAAGGATCGTAAAATCCTAATTTGTCAAAATATTTCTATATAGTTCACAACTTAACAGGTAAAAATAGACCACATAGTGTATACACAGCTGTGTATCTGTTAGGTTGTTTGAAGTACAAGGGAAATAACTGGTACAATTGTTGTGTAGGACATCATCCCAAATGTCAAACTTAGTCACATGGGCAATACATATGTTTATAAATATGTATATCAATATAATGTTTTCTGAAATTTTCTAAATCTTAGTACAACATCACCAGTTAAACCGACGTATCTTACTCGGGTTATAAGTCGTAATGAAAACCTTGTCAGAAAACCTTGTTAACACAATTCCTTAATCCAGAGGATGTATTAATCTTATTCAACTTTATAACTTAAACTGGCGTTTAGGCAACGAATCGACCGTTGCTCAATACGTAGGAAAACTAAAGAGAGGAAATTAAAAGGGAGTTGATTTAGTGATTGTACAATTAAAATGGTCATGTTTTCTTAAGCCTTGGAATTTAAAATTTACCTCTGTTTTTGAAGCAGTAGATTTCTAATACACTTGAGAGAGTATTCTCATTCCAAATCGATAAATTTAATCTATATCTTATTATTTTACAACACAATAATAAATAAATAGAAGAAAAACATCGCCACGCTGAATGAAGAGAACATCATCTTAACTCAAAGTCGATACGAACAGATTCTAGGTTTGGTCTTCTTGTTTGGCGGCTGACCTTTTATTTAAATAAAAGACTTATTTTTAAATATAGCATGTTTATAACGTGAAATTATATTGATGTTCATAAAAGACTTTTTGTACGAATTTGATTAATGAAGGACAGGACCTTTTAGTTAAAATGTAACTAAACAAACAAGCGGTCACGTTATAAAACATCCGTTTTAGCTTACATATATGTCCATATTCATAATTATCATTTTTTTTTAAAATTCTATTCCCGACAAGAGATTGGACAGGAGTGCACCACGTGTCCACCGATAAAAACCGATATTGACTTGGAGCGCGTGATTTTTTTTGAAGGACTGGGTGTTTCTAAAAATAGAATTATGACGTGTCTCCAAACGAACGCATCGTCCCGCTTCCGTAGATTTTTGCTGTGATTTTTTTTCAGATTGTTAACATTACTCTTTTGAAAATAATAAAACAATTGTAGCCTTTGACTTCGGTCGATACCTGGATTTATCGACACGAGAAAAGATATATTGACCACGGACTGCGTCCCTCTGTTAATATATCTTTTCTCGGGTTGATAAATCCAGGTATTGCCCTCAGCCAAAGGCTATAATTGAATACTGTTGCCATGCATAAGCATGATTTGTGTGACTTTTTAATCAATTTGATCATTAGAACAAGAAGCAGGGTATGAACTAAAAATCTGAATCTGAGAATGAAAACGGCTTCATAAGAGCGCAGCTCTTCTTGCGCCGAAGCGAAGGGGCAAGAAGCGAAGGTCTTTTCCGGTAACATGTACGAACAATTGAAGTCATGGTAACATCGAAATGCTATGCTTCCAAAATCCTTCCTCACGGAAGTAGCTAGTATGGAGTTACCGCGGTCCTATTTTTACAAGGCTGTTTAGTTTTGCTACACATTCTCAAAAATATCTCTTTATTTGATAATTGTTTTCTATGGTTATGTAAATTCATGACATTGAAAATTATAGAAACTGAAGCTTCTATCAAATTTTCAGTCTTTTCTTCTCTCCACCCAAACCGGAAGTTTATAGTAAATACCAAACCAGACGGAAATCCGGATAGTTTGGGCTATTGTGATTCTCTTTTTACACGATTTAGAGGGATCAGGCAAAGTATATCATGTCGGAAAATAACATTGGAATTTAATCACCAATATACTTTATTTTTATAATAACAGATAATAACAGTTATATTTGATAATCAATACATCTTCAAATATGAAGTCCCTCTACTTGGCCTCTCTCTTTCCGCAACATTACGATGAGGCCATAGACGGGGCAATTAAATGCAACAGTACCAAATGCATTTGTGTTTTATCTCGAACTGCATAATTCATTCGAATGCTTTTCTTTACTTATTATTAATTTTACATTTATAGCTATAAAGCGAATAAATAGATTGAAAAAAACCCAGCATTTAGACGCTTATCTCGTTTCAGGCAATGCCTGTTTTCAAAATGAATGATTTTGCCCAGCAACAGATTCAAGTATGTTATATAAAAAAAACAATTACAGGTAAATTTTGTATGTATTAAATGGGTAATGTTATGATTCAAAAAGTATACTATACTATCGAAACAAATATAAGAGCTTAGCTCTCTCCAGGCCATGCCTGAGTCATATTAAGGAGTCCGTTAACTGACATGCTTCACGATTATTTCATTTCATTTAAATATTTCGATTTTTTTCTTATGAGCATTTTTTTTTTTTTTCGAAAAAAACCGAAGCGCCTTCGGGGTTTGATCTGTAAGAATGTGGCGCATTGCACCTCTGTAATTTTAATTCAGCTTTTTTTAGCACAGTTTATGCACAGTTTCGTATTTATTTTCAGCACATGCTCGAATTTGTTTTAACTTCCTATCGCGGTAAAGTTGAAGCGGTGCAGTATATAGTCTTGGTTTTCTGTTGTATTTTATTCATATTACACTAATTGTGTAGGGTTTTATAGTATCAGCGACGTGCATAAAGGGTATTGGCAAGTACATTGATCTCCATTTTGCAATGCCATGTTATTAATCTGCTTCTGCGGCAACAGGAGGCCCACTGGAC
>NW_018403431.1:258382-269242 GCF_002113885.1 Mizuhopecten yessoensis | reverse complement strand
GGGGGGATATGTATTAGAGAAGAGTGCAGAAAAGTAAGAGGTATGGTCGAGTGATAGAGAGAGTGCGAATCATCATATGGGTAGGCAGTATATAAACAGATTGGGGACACAGGAACGTGGATCGGGGTGAATAAAGATGATAATAACCAATATTGATCTGTACGGAGATTCGCATTGGAAAAGACTTCAGAAGATAATACCAAACATAAATAAAAAAAAAAAAATACAAGTTAAGCATATGAAGCATGAGATATTGATGGCTATATTAACTACATGAGTATAGATGTAGCATCATTAATGAAAAATATTTTTTATATTACAGGTACATTACATCTTTTAACTATTTTTATGAATTTCATAACTAACAAATAAGCAACTATTAAAAAAACCACACAAAACAACAACAACAACAGTATGTACAGCTCGAGTATGCACACGAGAGCCTGCATGAATCAGTGCGCCCTCGGGTACTACATGTAGCCTCGTCTGCCAACACACGCTAAATTATGTTTATTTAAGATCCCAACATCGACCACCTTTAATAAATAATACTTACATTATAGATGTCTTGGATGTAACTTAATTATGATATATAAAATAAAGATAACAGTGCATTGGATCCAGACTTCTAGCACTGAAATATGTTGAGTTCTCAAATGAAATAATCAGATCTCAGAATTTGAAAATAGTAACTTAACAAGTTCACTGGTTGAACAATGTTAAAATTCAAGGGTCCAAAATTAGTTGTCTCCCTCCAAAATTCGGATTGTCGGCAAGTATGGAAACTGCACTGTATGTATCCTTTAGAAATACATTATACCTAATTTCTGTAGGAATTCTTAGTCTATCTAAAACAGAGATTTATATTGTATTAATCTCTGATTTAGATAAGAGTTCCTACAGGAATTGCATTATACCATGCAGTTGTGCAGAAATTACGCATGTTTTGCATTCCCACCATATATAGTTTAGAGCAGGTATGTGTTGGTTTTTTTTATAATGTCTTTACATGAAGAAAAGGACCCAATGTAATATGTGTTAGGTTCAGAATATCAGAGAACTGATCTAAATGGTTTGATGTACTTTATAGCAAAATGATAATAGATTCTAATTTGAATAATGCGTGATAATTATATTGCTGAAGTTAAGTACACTGGTGAAACTTTAGACTAATGGTATTGATCCAAACATAATGCATGTTTAAACAATGGTATGTAATGAAAAGTAATATTTTATTATTTAGCCATTTTTGTTTTTACTTTTGGGTAGCTGTTAGGTACCTTACTTTCTGAAACCATCTAATTTCAATTTCACCATAATTATTCCAACCAAGTTTTAATTATTTCCTGCTAAATGTGGACAAATTGAACACAAAAAGTGTTCTTTCCTTTATACTTGTTTAAGCAATAGTAAACTTTACTTTCCCTAAGAGAAAAATAGAATAAAAATAACAATTCAGATAAAGCAGATAGGGGCCTTTTCATCCATGTGGAGAATAAGATTCTAGTGTACATTCTAGTGCAAGGAAAAAGACTTTTGAAGTTTTAGCCAATTTTCCATTTTTGGGCCCCACCCCTCCAGCTTCTGGAGGGAGGCAGGATCCTATTTTCTCATAACAACTACTGGTAATTGCCATCTCATCACACTTTTTCCAACTAAATTTGAATTATTTCCTGCTTAAAATTGACAAAATATACAAAAAAGTGCTATTTTTCTGTATAGAGTCTAGTAAACTTTACCTCAGCTTCCCAAAGGGAGAACTGATGACCAGGAGTAAATAAATTTACATGAAGATAAATCAACTTAAAGGACCTTTTCATTTATTAAGTACTTTTGATTCTGGTACATCTGAGTCCGAGGAAGAGGCGTTTTGAAATTTTAGTCAATTTTCCCCTTTTGAACCCTGTCCCTCCAGCCCAAGGGGCAAGGTAGGATCTTATTTCCTTATATCGCTGTCATCATTACTAATCAAACCAAGTTTGAATTATTTCCTGAAATTTACAATTTAGACAAAGCACCTAAGCATCTTTTCATTCACAAAAGAGTGTTGATTCTAGTACATCTGAATCTGGAGAAGAAGATTTCTGAAGCATTGGTCACTTCAGGGAATGGGGCAGGAATGCGAAATTTACAATTTGATAACCTCTTCCACCAATGATGATTCTATGTAAGTTTGAAAGAAATGCATGAATTCACTGCTTCCTAAGAAGAATTTAAAAAACAATATAAGTTTGGAAGAAAAGTGTTTAGGTCACTTGAGCCTTTGTTCCTGTATACTGTATGGTAAATATTCCTCCATCAATACTTGAATATTTTACCATATAAAGAAATAAGAAAATCACTAAAACTGATGGATTGTGCTCCCCAAAAAAGTCATTTGGGACTCGAATAAAGGTTGCATGATACATGTAACTTTACCCGAAATTTATCATGCCTGGCACTATTATTATCTCTGAGTTTACGTACGTAACTGTGTAAAGTGAATGAACAACCAAAGAGGTTTGCAACAAAGCTTGTCTTCCTTCTGCACAACACTTGCCTTTGGAGGTATACAGGGTAAGAATTATTTGACCTTTGAACTTAATGAGACCTTGACCTTGACTATACAGACCCCATAGTGGTACTACATAATATACCGCCTAACAATCTTGCATATATAACTTATATTGAGTTATCTTCATCAAATCAGAAGTGCCCTGAAAAAGAATTTGACCTATGACCTAAATGTGACCTTGACCTCCAGGCATAGGGACCAAATAGTGGTATGTAACATATATATTGCCTTACTATCCCACATACATGTATATCACTAAAATTTCATTGCTGAGACTCTTCAGCAAGTCAGAAGTTATGGCCCTTTTTATGGCTCGGGGAGCATAAAAAGAGACGAAATAGTCCCAAATAATCCTATAAAGTATCAATAGATAAAACAACAGACTTCTGATTAATGTCACATAATTTATTGGTTGCTACATTTACAATGAAAGAGTGAATATTGAAGCAATCATCAAATAATGACATCGTAACCACTTTAGACAGCATCTATGCACATTGGTGACTTTCCTGTGTTGTAAATTCACCAGCCTGCAAAAAAAACAAGATTTGATACATAATAGAAATAAATTGTATGAAGTTTGTAGATCAATGCATAATTGTAAAGATCATTCTAATGTTGGCAGTGCCCTCACAGCTACAGAATTTTAATAACTACAAATCTGGTTTCATATACAGCTGACAGAACAATCATGTACATATTCAACTCTAGTATATGTATATGCAGTTAAATAAATAGATTGTAATATTCTCCTAAATCATATACTAATAAATATAATGGCTATAAATATGTATCAAATGAAATGTTTGGAAAGTCACTGTTAAAGCTTAGATAGGAATACACTTGATTAGATTTCAAGGAGTCAAAAACATACAACTATTATGATACCTATGCTAGCTAAAGGTAAATTTCAATCCAAATGAAACTGATGGTGAATGCATGTATGTCAAACTGTACATAAAACTTGAAAGTTGTATTAAGGCATTCTCTCAACACAATAACATCAACTCTACAACAGTGACCATCAGTTAAGATGCATCTCCATCAAAGTTTGATGATCATATAGCATATAACATTCCAAATCTATAATGAGTAAACATACATTTCACATATAACACATGTGTATTATACTGTCAAAGTCATGTATTACATATGTGTATACTATTACAGGCAGGTATAACACTTGTATTTACTATTACACATATAAATATACTATCACATACATGTATTATACACATTTATTATCACACACATGTATTATGCAGTATACTATAACACTCAGTTATTATACATGTACCACTATATACTATCACACAGTTATTACACACATAGACTATCACAGCAAAGATAATTATTATACACATACATACTATCGAACACAGATGTTATACACATACATACTATCACACAGTTATTATACACATACATACTATAACACACAAGTACTACACACATACATACTATTACACACAGTCATTATATACATACATACTATAACACACTGTTATTATACACACACATACTATTACACACAGTTATTATACACATACATACTATAACACACAGTTATTATACACATACATACTATAACACACTTATTATACACATACATACTATGACACATGTATTACACACATACTATTACACACAGTTATTATACACATACATACTATTGCACACAGTTATAATACACATACATACTATCACACACAGTTATTATACACAAAATACTATCACACAGTAATTATACACATGTATATAAACTATCACATACAGGTATAATACATGAATATACTATCACACTAAAGTTTGTTACACAAACATACTACATGCATGTATCACACACAGGTATTGGACACATACTTACTATCACAGACAATTATAACACATCTCTACTATAAGTATCACACATGGACACACTATCACAGATAGGTATTACACATGTACACACTATCACAAATAGGTATTACACATGTACACACTATCACAAACAAGTATTACACATGTACATACTATCACAAACAAGTATTACACATGTACACACTATCAGAGACAAGTATTACACATGTACAAACTATCACAGATATGTATTACACATGTACACTATCACAGACATGTATTACACATGTACACACTATCACAGAAAGGTATTGCACATGGAAATTAGTATCACATATAGGTATTATACACATGTACACACTATCACAGACAGATATTACACATGTACACACTATCACAGATAGGTATTACACATGTACACACTATCACAGATAGGTATTACACATGTACATATGATCACAGACAGGTATTACACATGCACAACACTATCACAGACAGGTATTACATATGTACATATGATCACAGACAGGTATTATACATGTACACACTTAGTACACTTTTATACATGTTCTCTTATCTCTTTTTTTACACCTCATATAACGTAATATCTTAGTAATAACATTATTTCTTCTCTTGTCAAGATATATAGGATATATGATATATACTGTCAATGAAAACAAGTCATCCAGCAGGCATGTATCACCAACCTTCATTTTTTAAATGCAATCATTGCAAAATACTTTCATCAATAGTTCTATTAAAGCTATTTTTAGCATTGCTTCTCAGTAGCAAGTTGGAGCTACATCTCTCATTATTTATTTATTTATTTACCTGGTCTGAAGGTACAATGTGAGTTTATGCCTGGTGTCTCAACTTCAATATATTTTTTAATGAGGATATTTTGCTACATACAAAAATGAGTGATACAGGTCCTCATGGCCTCTTGCATAACATCTAAAACTCCCAGGTCTAAGGATGCATACTTCATAGTACATTTGGTTGAAATACAAGAGTAAACTTGACTTACTATCAAGGTGACAGATGTCAAATAAGTAAAACAAAAAATCAAATAACTTCTGAAGAAATGAAAGTCCTAAAATCATGATATTTGGCTGTTTAAGCTCCCTTGGATGGAGCTTGAAAAAGTTTGCTTACAAAAATTACCTTCAGTTATATTTGAGGTCACAGGGGTCAAATATTTCAAAATTTCTTTTAGGGAACCCATTCACTTCACATCAAGAGTATATGGTATTTCACAGGTTTTAAATTGAAATAAAAAATTCATATGAACTATTCATGATCAGTCCTCTTGTGAAAAGTTGATATTCACGATCAGTCCTCTTGTGAAAAGTTGATATACAGAGTATATGTATATATATAGAACACATATTTAAGGATGTAAAGAGTAGTTGTCTGCAGAGTTTATTATGAGAGGTAATATGTGCAATCTATACACTAAACAGTGTATATATATACATACACTTAAAGAGTAATACAGAGTAATATTTACATTATTCTGAAGTTGGACTAAACATAAATATAAATGTAAAAGATGTGCATTGATAAGGTTGTCTTACAAGTGTCAGCCGTAGGGAATTTCCTTTTAGGTCAGCAGAAGAGCATTGGACCAGAGAGCCAAAGGTCATGGGTTCGAGCCCCAGCGACAGCAATACATTTATCACTATATCTCGTCCTACTACATAATTATATATCTACTAAAGGGTCTGTGGTTTATTTTTCTATAAACTTTACAGTTTGCATACATGTATGAGTAAGACAGAAAATGTGTGCAGATGCATACCTTCTTATAGCTTTCAGATTCTTTTTTTTTCTTCAAAAGTTTCAGTTTGAAATATATGTGTTTACATTTTGTATTATTCTAAAGTTGTAATTTATACATAACAGATATTTATCTTACACTTACACAAGACTGATATCTTAAAAATAATTAAAAAAAAATCATGAAAATTTTACTAATTATACATTAAAACAAGTTCTGTTCTGTTGAATTGATAGTGTAAATTTAACTTCAATTGGCTTTGAGACAAGTTAAATGTGAAGAAGCATTTAATAACTCATTATGTCTCAAGACCCATTGATTTATATCTCATATACCTCGCCAGACCATGTACAGGACTTTATCCTCAAACAGATACAAATAGTATACAGAATAAAAACAGACAGTAATGTAAAACAAGTAGTTTACAGTGTATAAACCATTCGTTATTGTAACTGCTATTAGCATGTTTTATTGCTAGGTGTATTTTAGTACAGCGAAGTAAACTTGCCTACTGTAGATGTTTGTTAAAGTACAATGTACTCGCATGTGTAACCTGTCTGTAATAGTAAATACAAGTGTAATACCTGTCTGTGATACTAAATACAAGTGTAATACCTGTCTGTGATAGTAAATTCAGATGTGATAGAGATACCTGTCTGTGATACTAAATACAAGTGTAATATCTGTCTGTGTTACTAAATACAAGTATATTACCTGTCTGTGAGAATAAATACAAGTGTAATATTTGTCTGTGATACTAAATACAAGGATATTACCTGTCTGTGAGAATAAATACAAGTGTAATATCTGTCTGTGATACTAAATACAAGTATATTACCTGTCTGTGAGAATAAATACAAGCGTAATATCTGTCTGTGATACTAAATACAAGTATATTACCTGTCTGTGATAATAAATACAAGTGTAATATCTGTCTGTGACACTTTGTCCACTTCCGGTGCTTCCCCATTGCTTGAAAGCCTTCTGGGAAATTGAGGCCGCATACTGTCTACAAAAATATGATGGTAAACCTTACGGTATCGGTATTTAGTACAGTGTTCTAGTGAAATATCGTGAATTCTCCATTTGATAAAAACACGTTTAATGCAGTGAAGATAAACGAAATATTATATATTGGTAAGTAAAAATGTCACTCTTAGTGTTGTCCAATCTGAACGGTGCATTATATTGTCTGCGTAGATTTTTCAGTTTCAAGTTTAGATGAAGTGACGGCAGAATATAAGTGGTTGTGTTGTCAACTTTTGCAGCATAAATTAATAACATTTGTGTCTGGAAATCTTATCAGATAATACTAGCAAAAAGCAAAATTGCAATTAAAACCCATTCTAAATGGCGCTCTGTCTTGTTGTCAAGCGTGACGTCATTACAACTTGGCGTCAAACACTACGTTACACATTCCCGCGCTTTACTGATGTAGCAATATTTGCGCCGCATGACGTCAAAAAATGTAAGAAATAGAAAATTTCTTGGTTTTCCCGTTCAATACGATATATCTATTACATTTTTATAAAACGAATGTGAAAACAACAAAAAAACCAACGTTATGGCAAAATGTGTCTTCGTAGCAGTCTCGAGAAGTAACAACTATTATTCAACGGGGCGGGGGGCTACGATTGGCGTTTTAACCTAGAAGACGGTTGATGTTTTATCCAAAAGAGTCAAAAAGGTACATTGTCAAAAGAAATATTTCCAAAAATCGCTAGAATTTTGGCAAAAGGTATAAAAATTATTTTTATGTAAATTATCTCCATGTCCCGGCTTCCCTCTCTCAGAAGATGGCGTTATAACAAAATCGTTGATTTTTTAACGTTATGCCTAAACGTGCAGTTAAAACTGTACATTTGCGTGCTGTGGGATAATTATAAAGTGACAATAGTGCAAAATCTAAGGATATTGAGCGTGAACAGAATATTCTGAACGACAAAAGTATGCCATTAACAATTTATGTAATTAGAAATAAATATATTCAAGTATGTAGGATCTGTTCCCTCGTGTTTGATGGACTGTCAGTAAATCGTTTTCATAAAAAGGTTTGGTGTCCAGCAGCTTTGCTGCATTTTCTTGTTGGAAATATTTTAACGCTTAAACGAAATTATAGTCCGTTTTAACGAAATAATGATTGAAAAAACGAAATAATAATTTATTTTTGGGCTCTGCAACTTCCTGTATAGACGTCATAGACATTTTTTGTTTGTGTCTTATATTTGCAGGTGAAACATTGTGTATATTATGTATCAGAGTTACCTTTCCTTAGACCGCTAGTTAGTTATATGGCATTGCTGGAAACTGCTGGAATCAAAGAATATTTCTCACTTTGTTATATTACTGTTTCAGGCAGAATGTTCTTCAGTTTGCATGAACGATATGGCATTTCATTATCTATTTCTAGTGATATTGTTTCACAACTTTTTATTATACTTTTTGTGTATTTCTGATCATATTGTTTCATATGCGAGCATAGGGTAAATGGGAAAACAACTTATCCTTGTAATTGTTGCTTAAATATATTAACTATAAGCAATGACACCTATGAATAAGAGAAGTGCCGATATGCTAATCTTCTCTTTGTTACCGATCATGGTGTTATCAATGACAAGTGTTATGGTTCATTTTGATATCGTTACCTGCGTTACCGTTCACAAGGTTAGAGTTCATTGTGTTGCCATTGACAGAGGAATCGTTCAGTGAGTAATCATCATCTATGTTATCAGTCACAGTGTAACCTTCCACGGGGTTATTGTTCACCAAGTTATCATTTACCGTGTAATCGTTCACTGTATTACCGTTCACAGGTTCCCGCTGTAATCATTAACCATAATATTGTTCATTTTGTTACCGTTCAATATGTTAACGTTCAAAGGAATATCGTTCACTGAGTAAATATCAACTATGTTATCGTTCACTATCTTACGTTGTATGATGTTGTTTACTGTGTTGCCGTTCACATGATTATTGTGCACTGAACTATCATTAACTATGTTACCGTTTACAGGGTTATTGGTCTATGAACCATCATTAACTATGTTATCGTTCACTGTGGTACCATTCACGGGTTATTGTTCACTGAGATATCATTAACTATGCTATTGTTCACTGTGTTACCGTTTATAGGGTAATTGTTATATAAGCTATCATTAATTATGTTATTGTTCAATGTGTTACCGTTCACAGGGATGTCGTTCATAGGGTTATCATTAACCATGGTACCGGGCACTGTGTTATCTTACACGGTCTGGCAGTTTGCAATGTTATGTGTCCCTGTGTAACTGATCACATGCTTATCTTTCAATGTTTCATGTCCACGTTGTTACCTTTCACGGGGTTATCCTTCACTGTGATACTGTTTACTTTGTTACCTTTCACGGGGTTATCCTTCACTGTGATACTGTTTACTTTGTTACCTTTCACGGGGTTATCCTTCACTGTGACCTTGTTCACTATGTTAGCTTTCACGAGGTTATCTTTCACTGTTATACTGTTTACTTTGTTACCTTTCACGGGGTTATCCTTCACTGTGATACTGTTTACTTTGTTACCTTTCACGGGGTTATCCTTCACTGTGATACTGTTAATTATGTTACCTTTTACAGGGTTATCCTTCATTGTGTAACTGTTCGCTTTGTTACCTATCACGGGGTCTTCTTTCATTGTGATACTGTTCACTTTGTTCCTTTCAGGGATAATGCTTCATTGTGATCCTTGTCAATTTGTTACCTTTCACGGGTTTATCATTCACTATGATACTGGTCTATTTGTTACCTTTCACGGGGATATCCTTCACTGTGATACTGTTCACTTTGTTCCATTTCACGGGGTTATCATTCACTATGATACTGGTCTATTTGTTACCTTTCACGGGGCTATCCTTCACTGTGATACTGTTCACTTTGTTCCATTTCACGGGATTATATTTCACTGTAATACTGTTCACTATGTTACCTTTCACGGGCTTATCCTTAACTGTGATACTGTTCACTCTGTTACTTGACACGGGGTTTTCCTTCATTGTGATACTGTTCAATTTGTAACCTTTCACGGGGTTACCCTTCAATGTAATACTGTTCACTTTGTTACCTTTCACGGGGCTATCATTCACTATGATACTGGTCTATTTATTACCTTTTACAGGGTTATCCTTTATTGTGATATTGTTCACTTTGTTATATTTTACGGGGTTATCCTTCATTTCATTATTCACTTTTTTCCTATTCACGGGATTATCCTTCACTTTGATACTGTTCACTTTGGTATATTTTAGGGGGTTATCCCTCATTTCATTATTCACTTTGTTCCTTTCACGGGATTATCTTTCACTGTAATACTCTTCAATTTATCACCTTTCACGGGTTGTTTTACCCTTACTATGATACTGGTCTATTTGTTACCTTTCACGGGGTTATCCTTCACTGTGATACTGTTCGCTTTTTTCCCTTCACGGGATTATCCTTCCCTCTGATACGGTTATCCCTCATTTCATTATTCACTTTGTTCCTTTCACGGGATTATCTTTCACTGTAATACTCTTCAATTTATCACCTTTCACGGGCTGTTTTACCCTTACTATGATACTGGTCTATTTGTTACCTTTCACGGGGATATCCTTCACTGTGATACTGTTCACTTTGTTACTTTTCACGGGGTTTATCTTTACTATCATACTGTTCAT
>NW_018403431.1:256836-257123 GCF_002113885.1 Mizuhopecten yessoensis | reverse complement strand
ACCTGCCACGGAATTTTCCTTCATTATGATACTGTTCACTTTGTTTCTTCCACGGGATTATCTTTCACTGTAATACTGTTCAATTTTTTACCTTTCACGGGCTGTTTTACCCTTACTATGATACTGTTCATTATGTTACCTTTAACAGGGTTTTCCTTCACTGTGATACTGTTCGCTTTGTTACCTGTCACGGGGTTTTCATTCACTATGATACTGGTCTATTTGTTACTTTTCACGGGGTTATCCTTCAATTTGATACTGTGCAATATGTTATATGTTACGGGGTC
>NW_018403431.1:255045-256309 GCF_002113885.1 Mizuhopecten yessoensis | reverse complement strand
TTTGTTATATTTTACGGGGTTATCCTTCATTTCATTATTCACTTTGTTACCTTCACGGGATTATCCTTCCCTGTGATACTGTTCATTATGTTACCTTTCACGGGTTATCCTTCACCTTGATACTGTTCAATATGTTACCTTTTACAGGGTTATCCTTTACTGTGATACTGTTCACTTTGTTATATTTTACGGGGTTATCATTCATTTCATTATTCACTTTTTACCCTTTCACGGGATTATCCTTCACTGTGATACTGTTCACTTTGTTATATTTGACGGGGTTATCGTTCACTTTGATACTGTTCAATATGTTACCTTTTACAAGGTTATCCTTCACTGTGATACTGTTCACTTTGTGATATTTTACGGGGTTATCGTTCATTTCATTATTCACTTTTTTATCTTTCACGGGATTATCCTTCACTTTGATACTGTTCAATATGTTACCTTTCACGGGGTTATCCTTCAATGTGATACTGTTCACTTTGTTACTTTTCACGGGGTTTATCTTCACTATCATACTGTTCACTTAATTTCTTTCACGGGGTTATCCTTCCTTGTGCTACTGTTCGCTTTTTTCCCTTCACGGGATTATCCTTCCCTGTGATACTGTTCATTATGTTACCTTTCACGGGGTTATCATTCACTATGATACTGGTCTATTTGTTACTTTTCACGGTGTTATCCTTCACTTTGATGCTGTTCAATATGTTACCTTTTACAAGGTTATCCTTCACTGTGATACTGTTCACTTTGTTATATTTTACTGGGTTATCCTTCATTTCATTATTCACTTTTTTCCCTTTCACGGGATTATCCTTCACTGTGATACTGTTCACTTTGTTACCTGTAACGGGGTTATCCCTCATTGTGATACTGTTCACTTTGTTTCTTTCACGGGATTATCTTTCACTGTAATACTGTTCAATTTTTTACCTTTTACGGGTTGTTTTACCCTTACTATGATACTGTTCTATTTGTTACCTTTCACGGGGTTATCCTTCACTTTGATACTGTTCATTATGTTACCTTTAACAGGGTTATCCTTCACTGTGATACTGTTCGCTTTGTTACCTGTCACGGGGTTATCATTCACTATGATACTGGTCTGTTTGTTACTTTTCACGGGATTATCCTTCTCTTTGATACTGTTCAATATGTTATATATAACGGGGTTATCCTTCATTTCATTATTCACACTTTTTTTCTCTTTCACGGGATTATCTCTCATTGTGATACTGTTCATTTTGTTCCTTTCACGGGT